>NC_057803.1:22137853-22265900 GCF_018294505.1 Triticum aestivum | reverse complement strand
GCTCCTGTAGTGCCACGGGGGCTGTAACCTCAAACGAGGCGTTGACCATCTCAGTATCTGGGGTTGCCTCGATGGTTGCCTCCATCTTCTTGGAGCTCTCTTTCTCATGGGGATCAGCCTCCCGCGTCTGCTCCAATATCGGCAGATCTTTGCCTGGTTCTCCTTGGTCCATCATGAAACTGACGAATACTAGGAGTCCACTGAAAGGAAAACACAATCACAATGACAATGAAACAAAAAAGAGAGTGAGGATCGGTTACTGCTTTGCAAAAGTTCTTTTTTTCCTTTGAACGAAAATATACCAACATCACAGATCCGCTTACCTTCCCTTCGTTCGGAGAGAAGAACAGTGGTAGATGCAAGTGTTGCCTTTCTTGAAGACGGTGAGGGAGAAGGGGATTCAACGAAGAGTGAAATGATGGATGCTTCGTCCGTCAAACTTAGACTGCGGGGAGGTGGGGTTTTGTGATACGACGGCTCGTTAGTGCCGCGCTACGACCGGGGTGAGTCTCCGCCTGCATACTGCCATCTAATTTGGTGGATGGCATTTGGGCCCGTGTGCTGTATGGCCCATATGTCGGTGAACAAAAGTATAACGACATTCAGTAGAGGGAGACATTTCAATGACCTAGGAGGAGCCATAAGCGGTAGAGTGTCTCCGCTGTACTTGTAGTAATTGTTTTACTGGGTAGCTATAGAGTGTCTCCACTATACTAGTAGCAATTGTTTCCCGGGTCCCAAGTCAAAACAGCCCATCCACACTAGTAAATAGTAAAATCAATTCAAAAACCTGGGTGCTCTTCTTCTTCCTCGCTCCCACCCACCTCACGTCAGCTCGCTCCACTCGTACCCCCAAATTCCTCACCTCACTCCTACAGAAAACCCTAGCTCCCCTTCTTCCTCACTCCTACAGAAAACCCCCAGCTCCCCTTCTTCTTCGCTCGCACTAAAACTAGGCTCGTCATTCGTTACTCTGCTCAAATCCGTGAGCGCGACGCGACGCCCTCGAGGAAAATGGAGTCGGCTGACCCCAGCACCAAGAAGATGAGGCTCCCGCCAGCAGCGACGCTTGCTGTAGATCCCGCACCCGACAGCGGGGGGAGAACCGGCGACCCTGCCCCCACCGGATCCCAGGAACCCATAGAATCTCGGGAGGACCGCATCAGCGATCTCCTGGATGCCATCCTTGGGGAGATCATCTCGCTTCTCCCCACCAAGGATTGCTGCCGCACCCAAGTCCTCTCAATTCGGTGGCGCCCTCTATGGCGCGCTATCCCCCTTAATCTCGACTGTCGTCAGCTATCTCTCTTCAATGATTTTGAAATCCCCAGAGCCATCATCTCCTCCCACCAGGGCTCCGTTCAAAGCCTCTGCATCCCGTCATGCTACCCGAGCAAGCATACCATGCCCTGCACGGTGGATGCCTGGCTGGAATCCCCTGAATTCATAGAACTATAGCTGCTTGAGTTCTACTATTCCCCTTGAAATCACATACCACATACCGAACGCCATGAACTTGTGCCCTCAGCACCGATGTTCATCTCGGGGTTTTCGTCCTCTCTCTACATCGCCACGTTTGCGTAGTGCTACCTACCAGACAATCTGGTACTAAACCTTCGACTCCCATTTCTCAAGAAACTTTCACTTGTGCGGTTTCGTATATCGGAGGCCTCATTGCACATCATCATCCACTCTAGTTGCCCTGCGCTGGAGTGCTTGGTGCTTGTTTTCACAGTTAGAATTGGTTGTCTCCAAATAAAGTCGCCTAACCTTGTAAGAATTGGAATTTCTTTTGACGGAAGGCAGCTCATCATCCAATATGCCCCTTCACTTCAAAGGTTGATCCTTGATTCTAGTTATTCACCGTTGCAAATAACCGTCCTCTCTGCGCCTAAACTGGAGACCTTGGGTGTAATACATGATCTCTGTGCTCATTTCAATATGGTGTTTGGCTCCATAGTTCTTCAGGTACTTTATATTATCATCTACACTTGTAACCATAAGCTGCATTTTAAATTTCTGCGCATAATTTATATATCATCTTGGAGTACACATTTTGTACTAATATTATGTTCTATCCAAATGAATAGTTTTGATCTGAACAATATTATTGGCTTGCTGCAATGCTTTCCATGTCTGGAGAAGTTGTATATAAAGGTGATAATTTCACGCACATTGGAAGCCCGCATATAGTGTACTAGAATTAACCATTCAGCTGTTGCTCTTTCGACACTCTTCTTTTAGACCTTAACTGTTTTCAATCTTCATGTCTATTTAGGCAACAGGATGGGGTAAGAAAGTTAAAACCAATCGGTGGATTCGTAAGCATCGGGATTTTCTCACTTCTCATGAGATTCGATTGAAGACAATAACGCTAGAACGATATGTAGTCAACCGTGCAAACACAAGATTTGTCACATTCTTCCTGCTGAATGCGAGGTTACTATTGTCCATCAGGCTTAAGTTTATCAGCAGCATGGTTTTGCCGTATGGGTATGTCGAAGAGCAGAAAAAGGAGTTTCAGGTGGGCAAAATAGCTTCGGAACGTGCCGGGCTTCTATTTACAACATATTGTGGTCATAATCCAGTAAATTTTACGACCCATGATGTTCATTCTATGGACCTGACCGATCCATTTGACTGTGACTGCCGAAAACAGTGCTGGAGTTAGATGTTGTTGCC
The DNA here is from genome assembly GCF_018294505.1 of Triticum aestivum. Classification (NCBI taxonomy): domain Eukaryota; kingdom Viridiplantae; phylum Streptophyta; class Magnoliopsida; order Poales; family Poaceae; genus Triticum; species Triticum aestivum. The sequence goes on along the minus strand of NC_057803.1, from coordinate 22,263,218 downwards.
CTTTTCAATCTGGTTTTTTTTGTAAACCTGATGAACAATTAACCCTCGTGCTTTTGTACAGTTTGTAAGCTGGAGTTAGATGTTCCTGCCCTTTTCAACTCGGCTGTGACTGTCATATTTTCTTTGAAACAAGGCAAATGTCTTGCCATTCGTTTAATTTAGAGTGAAATATTGTAACAAATCCCAACCAAGGGAAATAACATCACTCTCGCCGGCTGCTTGAGCTCACTGTGCATTACAGAAGCCAAGTGATTAGCCCCCACCAGCACCCACAAACTTATTTCGAGCTAGCACATCAAATGGGCTGTAAATTTTCATAGGAAAGGCTGCACGACCGTAACAGATTTGGATTCTGACATTTGGGACCCGCGAGGAAATAGCCTATCCAAGGTGGTGTCGACTTACTAGCCAGTCAAAAAATGATTCTGCCTACCAGCCGTTGGATTGACATCCAACATCTGTCGTGTATCTTCTATCTCTTGTCTTCTTCTTCCTCCAGTCTCCCAAACCAAACCACCCCGTCGGCTCCGCCTGCTCCCGCCTCCCATGGCTGGCTGCGCCTCCACCGCCCTACCGTACGTACCCTCCAACGTTGGCCAATCCCTCCCTCTATTCCCCCACACGTCCTGTTATTCTCCGGCGACATCAGCCCCAACACGCACCCGCGCCCGAACCAGTCAACCCTCGTACTCCCCTCCGCCTGTGACTGGACCGGCGCATCTTCAACGTCTCTTGTTCGTTCCGTCCGAGGCCTCTCCGTCGTCCTCCGCCTTGCGGCCTTGGTTCACTCGCCGTGCGCAGTGCGCCGCCCTCTTGCGTTGTCAACATCGTCAACAACCGAGAGGAACAAGGAGATGATTGTACGTGGAGAGGATGACAGTAGGGACCCACCAGCGTCATGGCAGTACACAAGCCAGTGCCTCTATAGTACAAGCCCAAAAATATGGTTCCTCCTAATTGGTTGGACATCTGGGGCTCACGCCATTGTCAACGTAGTCAATAAACGAGAGAATTACACTATGAGCGGCTGACACCAGGGACCCAGCAAGTCGCAAAGTTTTTTTTTGAGGAACAAGCAGTTGTTATGTATACTAGTTTTAGCGACGGATCAGGGTAACAACGGGGCTGTGCGGGGGCTGTGGCCCGTCTAGCCAGGGTTTTATTTATGTTTACCACATCATGAGCCCAGTTGTGTTTTTTTCTTGCTGAAAATGGATAGCCTAGTTCTATTTTTTAAAAGAAATACCCAAACAAGGCCTACTTGCTTTATCGGCCCTGCTGGGCTGCAAATCTTTCAAGATGAGGAGAGTTTCATTCGGTTTGCCCAGAAATGGGCTGTACATTTTTAAAACACATCAAACCGGGAAATAGTTTCAATTTTTTTCATTACAAGATCTTAAATTCCATTGATTTTTATGCGTGGACAATTATTTGGATTTTATATTTATATAAATTATTTTTCAAAATAGTTTGAATGTGAATCGATATTTCTAGATTAAAAATAGTTGACCGCACGGAAATATGCAAAATTTCGTATACTTTTTAACCATGGCCACAATATGGGGTGTGATGCTAACAAAAAGAAGATGGGCTCCTAAAAAATTCTTACGAATTAGCAAATGGGTTGTACATTATTAGAAATAATGGAAGATGGGCTGTATGCTGTTTCCACAGATTTGAGGCTCACTTGTGCGCGTACTACAGGTTGACGCGTATGCTTTCATAAAAAAAAGGTTGACGCACACGTAATGCCCTGTCAACTTAGTCAACACACAAGAGCAGTGACTGTTGGATGTCCATCCAACGGCTGTCGTGCTTCTTCAATCTCTGCTCTTCATGCTCAAGTCGCTCAAACAAGCACCGGTGGGACTGCCTGCTCCCTCCTCCCGCGACCGGCTATGCTGCCGCGCAGGCCTCACGGCCCCACCGCACTCCCATCGCTGGCCTAGCATCCCTCTACTCACCCACACCTGTTGTTATTCTCCGGCGACGGCAGACGAACCAGTAAACCCTCGTACTCCTCAGCATGGGAAACAACTGTCGAGTATTCCCTAGCTCTCTGTTGTTCCCTTCCTAGGCCTCACCGTCATCCACCGCCCTGGTGCTCTCGACGCGGCCTGGTCAACATGGTCAATAAACAACATCCATCGGAACTGGACTGTACGTGGAGAGGCTGACAGCTGGGTCCACAACCGCACGCAAGGAAATGCCTCCTTATTACACGCAAAATAATGATTCCTCCACCTTACAGCTAGGACCCACAGGAAGGGCCTCTGTATTTCGCGAAAAAACGTTCCCTCGCTGACAGGTCGGACCCACCAGCTATATCTTCGCACGCAAGGAAGTGCCTCCTTATTACGCCCAAAAAAATGAATACCCCCCTGCTAGCTGGGACCCACCATATTGTTGGGCTGACTTGTGGGCCTACTAAGTTGACAGGGACAGAGAGCTTTGTCAACTTAGTCAATACTCCATTGACCGTATGATGTCCATCCAACGACCATAGTGCTTCTTCAACCTCTGGTCTTCTTGCTCCAGCCACCCAAAGCAGCGCCGGTCGTGCCTCCTGCTCCTGCCTCCCGTGGCCGGCTGTGCTACCGCGGAGGCCTCACCACCCCCATACTACTCCCACCACTGGCCAGGCCATCCCTCCACTCACCCCCTGTTATTCTGCGGCGACGGCAGCCTCACACCGCAGCCGAACTAGTGAACGCTCGTACTCCTCTCCGCGTGGGCATCCACTGATGTGTCTTGCACGGCTCCGTGTCGTCCCCTTCCTAGGCCTTGCCATCGTCCACCGCCGTGGTGCTCTCGGCGCGGTGTGGTCAATGTGGTCAATGACCGACTTCCATCGGAAGAGTACTGTACGTGGAGAGGTTGACAGCTCGGTCTACGGCAGCCGCAAGGAAGTGCCTCCTTATTACGCGGAAAATAATTGTTCCTCCACCTGATAGCGGGGACCCACCGGACGGGCCACCAGTATTTTGCGAAAAAAATCATTTCCCCCTGACTGCTGGGACCCACCGGACGGGCCACCGTATTTCGTAAGAAAACGTTCCTCCCACTGTCAGCTTGGACCCACCAGAAGTGCCTCCTTATTACGCACAAAAAAATGAATACTCCCCCGGCTAGCTCGGACCCACCTGCTGGGAGGTTGACTTGTGGGCCTACTAAGTTGACGGGGATGAAGGGCTTTGTCAACTTAGTCAATATGAACGATTCTAGCTCTAGTGACCATACGATGTCCATCCAACGCCCGTAGTGCTTCTTCAACCTCTGGTCTTCTTGCTCCAGCCGCCGAAAGCAGCGCCGGTCATGCCGCATGCTCCTGCCTCCCGTACTCGGCTGTGCTGCCGCAGAGGCCTCGCCGCCCCTACTATTCCCACCGCTAGCCAGGCCCTGCAGCGACGGCAGCCTCACACCGCAGCCGAACCAGTGAACCCTCTTTAGTCCTCTCCGCGCGGGCTTCCACTACCGCGTCGTCCCCTTCCTAGGCCTCGCTGTCGTCCACCGCCGTGGTGCTCTCCGCGCGGCGTGGTCAATGTGGTCAAGGAACGACTTCCATCGGAAGAGTACAGTACGTGGAGAGGCTGACAGCTGGGTCCAAGGCCACAACCCAGTTTTTTTGTGATTTGCCAAGTAAGTCGCTTTGTCAGGCCAGTTGGGCTGCAAATCTTTCAAGACGGGGAGAGCTTTCATTCGGCTGGCCGAGAAAATGGCCCATCAGTAATCAGAAATGGGTTGTACATTTTTAAAACACATCAAACCGGCAATTAGTTTCAAATATCTTTTTTTCATTTCAAGATTTTAAATTACATTAATTTTTCTGCGTGGAGAATTTGTTGGATTCTATATTGATATACATTTATTTTTAAAATTAGTTTGAATGTGAGTCGACATTTCGGGATTAAAACAGTTCGGACCGTACCGAAATATGCAAAATTTCGTATAATTTTTTAACAGTTGCCACAATATGGGCTGTAATGCTAACAAAAAGAATACGGGCTCCAAAAAAAACCTTAAGAATTAGCAAATGGGCTGTAAATTATTAGAAATAATGGCAGATGGGTTGTATGTTGTTTTCCACAGATTTGAGGCTTTCCTAAAAAAGGTTCACGCACAAGAACTGACTGTTGGATGTCCATCCAACGGCCGTCGTGCTTCTTCAATCTCTGCTCTTCCTGCTCCAGCCGCTCAAACAAGCGCCGGCGGGACTGCCTGCTCCCTCCTCCTCGCGGCCGGCTGTGCTGCCGCGGAGGCCTCACCGCCCGACCGTACTCCCATCGCTGGCCTAGCCATCCCTCTACTCACACACACCTGCTGTTATTCTCCGGCGACGGCAGACGAACCAGTAAACCCTTGTACAGTCGTACTCCCCTCCGCGTGGGAAACAACTACCGATTCTTCCCTAGCTCCTTGTCGTCCCCTTCCTAGGCCTCACCGTCGTCCACCGCCCTGGTGCTCTCGGCGCGGCCTAGTCAATGTGGTCAACGACCGACATGCATCTGAAGTGGACTTTACATGGAGAGGCCGACAACTGGGTCCACGGCCGCACGCAAGGAAATGCCTCCTTATTACGCGCAAAATAATGATTCCTCCACCTGACATCGGGGACCCACCAAAAGGCCTCTGTATTTCACGAAAAAACATTACCTCCGCTGACAGCTCGGACCCACCAGCTATATCTTCGCACGCAAGGAAGTGCCTCCTTATTACGCACAAAAAAATGAATACTCCCCCTGTTAGCTGGGACCCAGTATAATGGCAGGCTGACTTGTGGGCCTACTAAGTTGACGGGGACGGAGGGCTTTGTCAACTTAGTCAATATGCACGATTCTAGCTCCAGTGACCGTATGATGTCCATCCAACGGACATAGTGCTTCTTCAACCTCTGGTCTTCTTGCTCCAGCCGCCCAAACCAGCGCCGGTCATGCCTCGTGCTCCTTCCTCCCGTGGCCGGCTGCGATGCGGCGGAGGCCTGACCGCCCCCTACTACTCCCACCGCTGACCAGGCCATCCCTGTACTCACCCACACCCCCTGTTATTCTGCAGCGACGGCAGCCTCACACCGCAGCGAACCAGTGAACCCTCGTACTCCTCTACGCGTGGGCATCCACTGCCGCGTCTTCCCCTACTCCGCGTCGTCCCCTTCCTAGGCCTCGCCGTCGTCCACCGCCCTGGTGCTCTTGGCGCGGCGTGGTCAACATGGTCAAGGAACGACTTCCATTGGACATGGACTGTACGTGGAGAGGCTGACAGCTGGGTCCACGGCCACAGCAAGGAAGTGCCTCCTTATTACGTGCAAAATAATTATTTCTCCACCTGACAGCAGGACCCACCGGACAGGCCACCGTATTTCGCCCCCCTGACTACTGGGACCCACCAGCTACATCTTCGCAGCCAAGGAAGTGCCTGACAGTCGTGACCCACCTGGTCGAAGCGTATGTAGCGTTGTCATTCTGGTCGCGAACGTGTACGTACATACTGGTCGATGAAGAGGCACGCACGTGTCGTAGTAGAGGCGCGCACGTGGCGTAGTAGAGGCGCGCACGTGGCGTAGTAGAGGCGCGCACGTAGCATGTACACGTACGTACATCGGCCAGGGTGCAAGGAAGAAAATACAGCAACGTATGTGTACATATGGGCGGGGTCTCAAACGCCTACTCGCGCATACGTATGGCCAGGGCTCGTGTACATTGCTGGGTCGGAACAGAGAAACAGCGTCGTCGTCGTTTTCATGGGGAGGCAACGGAATGCGTCGTGTTCATGGTGAGGCAACGGAATGCGTTGTGTTCATCGGGAGGGCTTGGACGGAAAAGGCGATGGAAACGAGGCCTGGCGTACCATAGAACGGAGGAAACGGCCTTGTGTTCGACCGGCCACGTTCGAAACGGGATCCTGTTCATCGGGAGGGGTCTGGCGTACCGCAAAACGGAGGAAACGGACCTCCTACGGTCGAAACGGGGGTCCTGTTGATCGGGAGGGGTGTGGCGTACCGCAAAACAGACGAAACGGACTTGTGTTGGAGCGCTACGGTCGAAACGGGGGTCCTATTCATCTGGAGGGGTGTGGCGTACCGCAAAATGGGACTCCATGGGATACTCCACCGTCGACCCCCTCCAGCCTCCAAGAGCTACTGTTCATCCACCGTCAACCTCCTCCAGCCTCCACCTGTGACTGTTCATCCACGGGCTCCTGTTCATCCAGCCTCCACCGCGTGCTACTCCACCGGCTACTGTTCAACCACCCCTCCACCGTGTACTGTTCATCCAGCCCTCCACACCACGGAGTCCTGTTCAACCACCCCTCCACGGGCACCCCTCCACCGTCTACTGTTCATCCAGCCCTCCACACCACGGGGTCCTGTTCAACCACCCCTCCGCCGTCTACTGTTCATCCAGCCCTCCACACCACGGGGTCCTGTTCATCCACCCCTCCACGAGCACCCCTCCACCGTCTACTGTTCATCCAGCCCTCCACCACACCACGGGGTCCTGTTCATCCAGAGGCAACGCCACCGCTCACTGTTCATCCAAACCCCCCACAACGCTCACTGTTCATCCCATCGATCGGCTTAAGTTAGCAGCAGTAGCGAAAGAATTGCTCGATCGGGTTCAGTTAACAACCATCGACCGATCGCTCGGGTCCAGTAACGCGTAGCCTGCAGTGCAATCGCTCGGGTTCAGTTAGAGCCAACGCCTCGCACACACGCGTGTACGTGTACGAGAGAAACACGCATCGCTCGGCCCCCGACCTCCCACCGTAACCGGAACTCCCCGAAATTTTCCTCCCCCTCGCTTCTACCATGGTTTTTCCGTCATGGACGGCCCAAAGAATGTCATGCAGCTGCGTCTCCAGCCCGCCCAGGACGAAAAGCCCATTTTCTGTCATGATTTTTTGTCATAGAAGTAGGAGCCCACCACATCTATGATGATACTGGGTTTTGTCACAATTATCATCATAGAAGTGTCATATGTATGACATAATTTTTTTTCGTTCGGCCCAAAATGTCACGGATGTTTTTTTTGTAGTGTATGCATTGGCTCCTAATCATGTCTTTGGTCAATAGTTGGGTTGCCCGGCTCCTGTGCTTGCTACCCTACGTTCCGCTAAATTGGCTAGGGTAGTAAAGGGAGAACTACTGCGATTGTGCCCTGGCCTTGACCAGACGAGTGCCTTAGTAGAGAAAGCCGAAAACTGACTGTCATGATACTGCGAGAGCCGGTCAACTGCTCGAGGGTTACAAATCGTTGGAGATTTTTTCTGCATTATGCGAAAGGTTGGCACTTCCCGATCAGATGCTGACATCACTCTGGTTCGAACCAGTGGCTGCGCCCACGCTTTCTTATAAAACTCCTATGGCTAAGTGAGGGCGTTTAAGCCGTACAGTCTGATTGTCTTGTTCGTTGCGCTAAGGAACTCCTTCAAGGACCATATAATTGGATCAAGATTGTTTAGATTCCATCCTGAACACCTCCGTACTACCTACGTGAGGGCAGAAGCCGACGACTGGCCAACCCTCAGATTAAATACAACACGGTCGCACAGGAGGAAACAATTAAAAGCATAACAAAATTACATTACAAAACAGGCTTTGTTTTCATGATACAAGGCAAAAGGCAACATGAATACATTTATTGAAATACAATGTCTTGCGAACATTGTGCTGCTGCAAGGCGAGCCCCCTCCAAGCATCCACAAAATACCGTTCGGGTGTGCGGCGCTCCTTGCCCTCTGGTGGCCCTCGGGTCACCTCGACGGCGTCCATCTTCACCCACCACATATTGCAATGGGCGAAGGCCATGCACGCACCTTCAATGCAGGCTGAGCGCTTGACGTCGTCCAGCTAAGGACAGGCATTCACCATCCGCCTCACGAGTCCGAAGTAGCTGCCGGGCATAGCTTCGGCTGGCCATAGCCGGATTATCAAATCCTTAATGGCTAGTTTGGCCACCCTATGCAGCTCCACCAGCTGTTTCAGCTAATCAGTGAAGAACACGGGATGCTCTGGCGCCGCATACTGTGACCAGAATAGCTTCTTCGTAGAACCCCCTCCTATGGCTCGATAGAACTCCGCGACATCTGATACACTGCATGGTAAATCCGCAAAAGCCCCTGGGGAACTCCGAACCCAGGTTAGTAAAAGGTACTGCTTCTCCGCATACTTGCGTTGCATCTTTAATGCCTTACCCACCGTGATCTTCCTGGCCTCCTGGATCTCCTAGAGGGCGGCCTGGGCCTCATTCCGTGCGGTCTCCGTGCTCTGATGAGCATTGGCGAGTTCGATCCCTTGAACCGACGCATCATGCTCCAAGGCTTCGTATTTCTTGACTGCATCCTGGAGCTCCTGCTGGACTTCTTTGACCCCGGCCTTGAGCTTCTTATGGGTAGCTTGCTGCTGGATAGCCTTCTCCTCGGCCTTGCCCAGGGCCTTCCTTAGGGCCTCGACCTCGGTCGCGGCTCCTGCACATATCACGACACTGCGGTCAATATGCAACGCCTATCCTTTCTGAACACACAGTAAGTCGTCACTCACCTTGCTTCTCCTGGAGCCGAACCTTATCCTCGCCGAGCTCGTTCTCGGTTCGCTCCAGCCTCTGCCTCAGTTCAGAGACTTCGGCAGCATGCGAGGTTGCGGCCAACAGCGACGCCTACTTATTCATACATATTACGTTAGTCTCCTATAACAAAAGATTGATCCTCTGCCCGGTTCTTCGTGCCGAACACCGGACAGTGTCTCAGGGGCTACTGTCTACATGCGGTTTTTCTCTTTCTTACCTCAAAACCGGTCAACAGGCTGCTGGAGGCTTCATTCAGTCCACTCTTGGCGGACTAAACCTTCTCGATCACCGCACCCATAAGGACATGGTGCTCGTCCACGACGGAGGCGCCTCGTAGTGCCTCCATCAGGTTATCCGGCGCCCCTGGATGAACAGGGGCCACCGGTGGAAGCGGCGCACCCCCCTCCTTCAAAGGGGGCTGCTCAGCCGACTCTGGAGCCATATGAGTCTCCGGAATCGTATTTGGCTAAGGGCTGAACTGGATGCGACCCTCTTCGCCAGTCTCCAAGGGGATCGGCTCCTCCATGTGTCCGGCAATGGAGGTCTCGCCTTGTGGCGTCTCCCGGACAGTGTCCTGGGCTCCTTCCCGGTTCGGAGCGGTTCTCCGAGATAACACTTCGGTGTCGTCCCTAGCCCCGGGGGAATAAGCAGGAGGTAGTGACATGCTCGCCATCTCCGACGGAGCCAACGAACCTCCAGATGAGGATCGCTAGATAAGGTCGCAGGCCGGACTGCAATAGTACAATTAAGTATTTCAAGATAATGAAGAGAAAGGGCCGGATGCATGCATGAGTGAGCCATGTCACTTACGATGCGGCGTGGGGCATAGTGCGGGGGTGTCATTCTGGACTGCTGTCAACGTCCCACGCGGTGTTGACCGCTGGGACACCCTTCCCCTTCTTGGGTGTTTCTGCCTCCGGATGCGCCGAAGCCGCCCTCTTCTTCTTCCTCTCCTCAGGGGGAGGGTTGTTTTCCTCCTCCTCCTCTTCCTCGCCATTGTCCTCAGGGACAGAGGAATGAGCTTCGTCGTCTTCGGACATCACGTCCGAAGTTCCCTTGCGACGGGGGCCACTCTTGCCCCCCTTGGCCTTCTTCTTGGCCTTCTTCTACGGCGCCTTATAAGGCGCCGGCACAAGCATCTTCGCTAGACGCGGGATGACTGGTTCTTCAGGCAGCAGAGCCGGACACTGATCCACTTCACCCTCTCCATCCAGTCCTGAAAAAGCAACAATAAAAGCTCAGGCATCATCCTTGAAACAAACAAGAAACATACCTCACTAGCGAGGTGTTTAGCGTTGTGCCCGCGATCTGAATCTGCGTCCGGCGGTTTCTCGTTGCCCTTCAAGAGCAACTACCATGCACCTTCATGAATAGTCTCGAAGAGCCTCAACAGGGTCTGGTGCTTCTTCGGGTTCAACTCCCACAGAGGGTGGCTCCGGCGCTGGCACGAAAGGATCCGACGAACTAGCATCACCTGGATCACATCAATGAGCTTGACGTTCTTGGTTACCATGCTTTCAACGCGCGTCTGCAGCGCTATCAGCTCGTCAGGTGAACACCAGTCCGGACTCTTCTCGACCCAGGAGGTGAGTCGCATGGGAGCGCCGGAGCAGAATTCAGCAACTGTGACCCAGGTGGTGCCGTGAGGTTCTGTGATGTAGAACCACTTGTTCTGCCACTCCTTTACCGTGTCCACAAAAGTACCTTTGGGACAGGAGATGTTGGACAGCTCGCTCACCATGGCTCCTCCGCACTCCGCGTGCTGGCCATCCACCACCTTCGGCTTCACTTTAAAGACTTTGAGCCATAGGCTGAACTGGGGTTGGATGCAGAGGAAGGCCTCAGACACGACGATAAACACCGAGATGTTGAGGAAGGAATTTGGGGACAGATCATGGAAATCTATCCCGTAATAATACATCAGCCCGCGGACGAAAGGGTGGAGTGGAAACCCTAGCCCGCGGAAGAAATGGGGGATGAACACTACCCTGTCGGTGGGCTTCGGCGTAGGGATGACTTGGCCCTCGGTCGGCAGGCGGTGAGTGATCTCCTTCGCCAAGTATCCGGCCACCGGAAGCTCAGTAATGTCCTCCTCCTTGACGGAGGAGACCATCCACTTGCCTTGACCTCCGGATCCGGACATGGTTGCTTGAGTGGAAAGGAGATGAGAACTTGGGCGCTGGAGCTCGAGATTGGAAAGGCGGAGACAGAGAGAGGGCGTGAGAAAGGAAGAGGGAATCCTTATCCCCTTATAAAGGCAACGAATATTAAACGCCTCCTCACTCGAATTAAGATTCGCCTATTCCCAAGGGTTGTATAAACGGCACGGTTGGGTTACCCATGCCCGCAGTGATGAGAATCCCGCGATAAGGGGACACGATCTCTGGTTTGACAAGACGTGCCGATGGCAACCGCGTCTCGGGACGTGGGGTGTCGGAACATGAAAGCGGTTTGGAATTATGGCTGGTCAGACGTAATATCATGCTGCGAAAAAGTTGTCAGCGGATGGAACTCGTGTAAGAATATATTCTCTCTGCGGTTGTGTATGGTGTGTGTGACAGGTCCGGATACTATCATCGCATCCGAAGACTATCTTGAAGTTCAGATAGAAGGGAACCCGCCTTGCAATGCCGAAGACAATCTGCATGCTGGACTCCTCGTCATTGAAGCTAGGTTCAGGGGCTACTGAGGGAGTCTTGGACTAAGGGGTCCTCGGGCGTCCAGCCTGTTATCCATGGGCCAGACTGATGGGTTGTGAAGACATGAAGGCCGAAGACTGTACCCGTGTCCGGGTTGGACTCTCCTTGGCATGAAAGGCAAGCTTGGCGATCAAACATGAAGATCCCTTCTTATGTAACCGACTCTATGTAAACCCTAGATCCCCCCGGTGTCTATATAAACTGGAGGGGTTAGTCTGGAAATGATATACTCATTACCATAGTCATACAGGCTAGGCTTCTAGGGTTTAGCCATTACGATCACGTGGTAGATCAACTCTTGTAACACTCATATTCATCAAGATCAATCAAGCAGGACGCAGGGTATTACCTCCATAGAGAGGGCCCAAACCTGGGTAAACATCGTGTCCGCCGTCTCCTGTTACCATCAATCCTAGACGCATAGTTCGAGACCCCCTACCCGAGATCCCCCAGTTTTGACACCAACATTGGTGCTATCATTGAGAGTTCCACTATGCCGTCAATGAAAGGTTCGATGGCCCCTCCAATCGTCTATAGTGACGCTGTCCAAGGAGAAACCTTCCTCCCCGGACAGATTTTCATGTTCGGCGGTTTCGTACTACGGGCCAACTCGCTTGGCCATCTGGAGCAGATCAATAGCAACGCCCCTGGCCACCAGGTCAGATTTGGAAGCTTGAACTACGTCGCGGATATCGTCGCTCCCCCTCGCCCCGATGAACATGACTTAAATCTGTCATCACATCCAGGAGATGGTCCCTATTTCTGCAATGGCCTTAGAACCGGAGCAGATCATGCCATCCGAGGCCACAGAGTCCGTGGCATTGGAGCCACACACGGGATCGGCACCCCGCAATATCTGCGTCAATGGAACTCCGGACTCGTCTCCGACTATAAGTTCTGGATCGGGTACGCCTGCGGACACCGAGCTGGATCAGTTATCGATTTTTGAATTTAGCGCGGCAGACATCTTCCAGCACTCACCTTTGGGTGATGTGCTAAACTCTTTAAAGAACTTGTCCTTGGAGAAGGACTCAGAACCGAACTATGTTCAGTTCGAGCCAGAGGCTGATGATGGGGAATTTCGCTTCCCACCCGCCACCCACTTCATAGCCACTGTCAATGACTTAACCGACGTTCTTGATTACGGCTCAGAAGACATCGACGGTATGGACGACGATGCCAACAAGGAGCAAGGCTAAGATCCACCATTTACTGGACGTTGGACGGCCACCTCTTCGTACGATGTGTACATGGCCGACACACCTAAAAAAGCTAGCGACGATGACAAAGAAGAGCCAGATACGAATAAACCCTCTGAGACGCAGTCCAGGCACCGGCGCCCTAAACACCACTATAAGTCACGTCGCTCAAAAGACAGCAACACTGGCACCGGAGAAAATAGTACTCCGGGCGACGCCAAAAATAATGAAGACCATGTCGGGGCTGCATCTGAATAGGAGGAACAAGACAACGGGCAAGATAACCCAGATAAACAGGCCACGCCCAATGATCCAGATGATGATAGTTATCGTCCATTCTCCGAGGATGATGAGAGCCTCGGCAATGACGACTTCATCGTGCCTGAGGCACACCTCGAGCAGCAGCGCTTCAAGCGCAAGCTAATAGCTACTGCAAGAAGCCTGAAGAAGAAGCAGCAATAGCTCCAAGTCGATCAAGACCTACTCATTGACAGATGGACCGATGTCCTCGCAGCCGAAGAAAATGGCCTCAAGCGCCTAGCCAAGAGTTACCTAAAGCGAATGTTACAAGCCATAAGATTGTTCCACAATGCCAAAAACAAGTTTAAATGCCTCCGCAAGGCATGGTGCATGTGCATGAATAAAACAGGATGGAAGTCGTGAAGGGATCAGTCCCCAGTAACACCGTTACCGGTGGTGGAGTCACGCTGGATGGCTTCGCCTCTCGAGGTCGCAAGGCCGGCGGCACCGCGCCCGGGAAGGACGCTGGGGGAGCGGAACTTCCCCAGCAAAACCTCGGCTCGGCCTCTCACGGTCGCCGCTCATGGGCTCCAGCAGGCTGTCGAAGTCGACGTTGGGGTCATGCAGGTAGACATGGCTCAGGACATGCGTCAGCGCCGGAAAAGACAGGGCACGCGCCTCGGCCTCGACTGTGGGGCCAAGGCCGTCTGCGATGTCCTCAAGCGCATCAACCAGGAAGGGGATCAGCTTGGCGGGGCCGTCCTCCGCACCAGCCAACGGCTCCTCCAGGCCGCTCTCATACATCGTCTTCAGTATGCCACGAGCCTTCTTCTCCAGCTTCCCGAAGGCCACCCGGTCCTCCGTCAGGACCTTCGCCTTGGCGTCCAGCTCGGTCCTCTCCGCCTTCAGCGACCGCTCCATAGTCTCCAGTCGGCTGTGGCGGTCATCAAGCTTGGCGTCTCGGTCCTTGGTGGCGGCCTCCCTAGCCTTCATCTCCTTCTCCATCTCCCGACGGCTGTGCACCTCCTTGGCAAGCTCGTCGCGCAGGCCTTGCAGCTCGGCCTCAAGTGTCTTCCAGCGGCCCTGGGCAGCTGCAGCGTCGCCAAGGGCAGCGTCGCGAGCGGCCTTGGCTTGGTTAGTGGCCCGCTTCTCCTTGTCGGAGGACGACACGACCTGGCTCAGCACCGCTCGGAAGGAAGCAGCAGAACGGGCCCAGCCAGAGGCCAACTTCAGACGCCCGGCCACCAGACGAGGGTCCACGCTCAGGAGATCCTCCCGCAGTTGGCTCAGCTCATTGGCAACCTGGTCCAGGACAGCGGCGGAGGGAGCAGAAGAGACAAGAACGTGTGGAGCAGGCGGAGAAGATGGCAGCGTGACCACGGCTTGGCAGGAAGGGACCTCCTGAACCTTGGCCGCCACGGCCGCAGCGTCGGGCACAGTCGACTCCAGGTCCAGCGGGGCCACAGGGGCTGACTCCTCGCCGGGGTGCCCCAATTGGCCTCGCGAGGGAGGTTGGGTCAGAGAGGCGCGAGCCTTGCCGTCCTCTCCCCCAACAGCCGAAGGCGTCGCCCCGGCAGATGGATTCACCCCAAGCGGGGCCGCAGAAGCCTCCTTCAACCTCTTGGCAGCAGGTGCCGGCCTGGTAAAAGAGCGCAAACGTCAAGCTTCAGCGGCAGAAACCAAGCAGAGCACGAATCGAGCAATTACTAGACGTCGTCCGTGGACTCAAGCAACCTCCGGCCAAACTTGAAGCCCGAGAGCCTGCAAGGGGGGTTAGCCTTGGAGGGCCCGAAAGCAAAAGGTGCGTCAGGAGGGATGGAGCTGGCCTTGGACCACCCAGGGACCAAAGCAGACCCTGGGGGAACCAGGCTCGACCTGCCCTTCCTCGTGACCGAGGAAGAGCCCTCCCTTCCTCGCCTGGCGCTGGCCTCGTCGTCATCCTGCATGGAGCGGAGGGCCTGAGACCAATGCCGAGGGAAGGACTCCCCCCAATCCTCGCTAGTCTCCTCCGAGTCGGACGCTTCCTCCCCCGCCTCTTCTTCCCTCTTCTCCCCGCTGGAGCTGCCGGAGGACAAGTTCACCGCCGCCAACACCGCCAGATCTTTGGGAGCTGCCGCGGGCACCAGCCCCTCACCGTTGAAGGTGGGCATGGCGTTCACCACCTGCTCCCAGTCGTCACGAAGGAACAGGGGGACGGGGGCGCCCACCGGGCTCGCCACGTCTCCCCCAACCAAGCAATGGAGGGCCGCGTACAGATCTTCATCGGTCAGGGCCTCGGAGCTCAGGCGCAGGGCGGCGTCTGCTCGTCCAAGCCTCCACAGTGGGAGCGAGTGCTCCTGGAGTGGAGCCACCTGGTGCTCCAAGAACTCCCTCAAGAGCATGGCCCCGGTCAGCTTCGCCACCCCGAAGTTGCTTGGCCTCAGGTCCGCGTTCATCCTCCTCAACACCGCCTTCGCGTGAGGGTCGACGAGCTCCACGCGGGACCATGCTTCAACGGACTTAGGTTGCCCCATGGGCAATGCCAGACAAGGGTGGAGGCGCCCGACATCCATCATGACCCACTTGCTCCGGTTGCCTTTGATCCTCTTCCCAGGCTTCGAGATGGCGTTGGAGCTGGAGTAGGCAATGAAGCTCGCGCATGCGGAGACCTGAGCGCCAGAAACCCGGAGGTAGAAAAAGTGGCGTAGCAAGGCCACCGAGGGTTTCACACCAACATGAGCCTCGCAATAGTAGGAGAAAATCACCAGGAGAAGGACAGAGTTGGGGTGGAGATGCAGGGCCTGCAAGTTGTATTGGCGGAGAATGACATAGAAGAACTCAGAGAAAGGAGGCACCAGACCGGCGACAATTGCGCTCACGAAGAACGGGTAGAAGGTGCTCCCCTTGCCCTCAGGCTAGTCAGAGCCGACCTTGAGCACAGTCGCCCCCTCTCTGCCCTGCGCCACCGTCATCAGGCGCACGAGAGCGAGGTTCTTCTCCGACAAATTTGGGGAATCCAGGGCCGGCGAGTACCAAGCATCAGCCGGGGACTTGCGAGTCGCCATGGCATGCCGGATGCGAAGGATTGAGACGGATCTGGAGGATTTCGGGAGCAAGAGGGAGGAAAGCAAGAAAGAGGATCTAGGGCAAGACGGCGAGAGTAGGGCAACTAAGCCTGGCCTGGGCACCCCCTTTTTTTCAGTCGGGCAGTTGCCGAGGCGTCGTGGGAAGTGCAGACGCCCACGTCCAATCAACTACCATGCGGCGCCCAAGGCCGCAGGCTGTTAGGGCCCGCGGTACTTCGCGCTTGCCCCTTCGCTTCTCTACTAAGCCAAGCCCGCGCGCGCCTTGGGCCCGGGGGCTACTGTCGGTGTTCTGGGAACGGGGGTCCCCAGACTTGCCTGCCTGCGGCCTGCGGCGTGGCTCAAGTGGGGCCCCACCGCAGCCCATCTTCATCAATGCAAGCTCAAGACCCTCGCAAGGGGCCAAGCCTCGCGGGGCGGATGACAGGAAGCTTCCTCAGAGGCAGCCTCATTAGGCAGGCTCGCGAGGAGGCGGAGAGATCAAGGCAGGGGTACCTCGCGAGGAACCCGCGACGCAAGAAAAAACGATCGAGGCCAGGCGGGCGCCGGCCTACGCAGGGTCCTTGTTTCCCCTTTGGTGCAAAGGAGGCAAGCACAGGCCAAGGCATCGGGCAAAGGATATCATTCCGGTGCAACGAGACCAAGACCAGCCGGACGCCCTGGATAGAGGTCACCATGGATCCCAAGACGGCGTCATCACCAGTGCTTTTGGCACCCGAAGACCACCTTTGGTCAGGATAACTTGTACTAGATGTTCCCCTTCAAAATGGCCAATTGTTGGCGCCCTTCCCGCTCAATTATTCGGGGAGAGGCCCAGGGCCTCTATAAATAGAGCTAGCCTCCACAAGGAGAAAGGGGGACGGGCAGCAGCAGCGGACATCGAGAAATCTGGTAGAACCCTAGCAGAGAGAGAGGTGACGGAACTCACCCTAGCAGTTCATCGCACCAGCTCAAGAACACCTCTCGCGAGGCTGCTCTTCCCTTGTACTATTCATCATCAGCCCCTGAGGTAATCCACCACACCACACACTGGAGTAGGATATTACACCACAACGATGGCCCGAACCAGTATAAACCTCATGTCTCTTATGTTGCTCATCATTTTCATCTTAGTTCGCACGAGAGGATTGGACGTAGATCGGTAGGGGAGAGATCGCCGTGCGCACCCCAGTGTTCGAACCTCAAGGGTCTGCCGGAACCCGAAATCCGACATGTATGACTATGGTAATGAGTATATCC
Organism: Triticum aestivum; assembly: GCF_018294505.1. Classification (NCBI taxonomy): domain Eukaryota; kingdom Viridiplantae; phylum Streptophyta; class Magnoliopsida; order Poales; family Poaceae; genus Triticum; species Triticum aestivum. Next base: position 22,246,218 of record NC_057803.1, on the reverse strand, counting down.
TTTCCGGACTAACCCCCCCGGTATATATAGACACCGGGGGGGATCTAGGGTTTACATAGAGTCGGTTACATAAAAAGGGATCTTCACCTTCGATCGCCAAGCTTGACTTTCACGCCAAGGAGAGTCCAACCCGAACATGGGTACAGTCTTCGGCCTTCATGTCTTCACAGCCCATCAGTCCGGCCCATGGATAACAGGCCGGACGCCCGAGGACCCCTTAGTCCAGGTCCCCTACCCCCTGGGCGCGCCCCCTGCCTCGTGGGCCCCTGGTGCTCCTTCGACCTCAACTCCAACTCTATATATTCGTGTTCGGTGAGAAAAAAACCAGAGAGAAGGATTCATCGCGTTTAACGATACGGAGTCACTGCCAAGCCCTAATCTGCCAGGTTCGGGGCTCCGGAGAGGGGAATCCGTCGCCATCGTCATCATCAACCTTCCTCCATCACCAATCTCATGATGCTCACCGCCGTGCATGAGTAATTCCATCATAGGCTTGCTGGACGGTGATGGGTTGGATGAGATTTATCATGTAACTGAGTTAGTTTTGTTAGGGTTTGATCCCTAGTGTCCACTATGTTGTGAGATTATTGTTGCTATGACTTTGCTATGCTTAATGCTTGTAACTAGGGCTCGAGTGCCATGATTTCAGATCTGAACCTATTATGTTTTCATGAATATATGTGAGTTATTGATCCTATCTTGCAAGTCTATAGTCACCTATTATGTGTTATGATCCGTTAACCCCGAAGTGACAATAACCGGGATACTTACCGGTGATGACCGTAGTTTGAGGAGTTCATGTATTCACTAAATGTTAATGCTTTGGTCCGGTACTCTATTAAAAGGAGGCCCTAATATCCCTTAGTTTCCAATAGGAGCCCGCTGCCACGGGACGGTAGGACAAAAGATGTCATGAAAGTTCTTTTCCATAAGCACGTATGACTATATTCGGAATACATGCCTACATTACATTGATGAACTGGAGCTAGTTTTGTGTCACCCTATGTTATAACTATTGCATGAGGAATTGCATCCGACATAATTATCCATCACTGATCCATTGCCTACGAGCTTTTCATTGCTACTGTTACAATCACTACAAAACCAAAACTGCTACCATTACTTTTGCCACTGTTACCACTACTATCATATTACTTTGCTACTAAATACCTTGCTGCTGATACTAAGTTTCCAGGTGTGGTTGAATTGACAACTCAGCTGCTAATAGTTGAGAATATTCTTTGGTTCCCCTTGTGTCAAATCAATAAATTTGGGTTGAATACTCCACCCTCGAAAACTGTTGCGATCCCCTATACTTGTGGGTTATCTAGACTATTTTCTGGTGCCGTTGCCGGGGAGCATAGCTCTATTCTTTGAGTCACTTGGGATTTATATCTGCTGGTCACTATGAAGAACTTGGAAGATCAAAGAACCAAGATTTTCCCTCAACTACGAGGGGAGGTAAGGAACTAGCATCTAGCTCTGCACTTGATTCACCTTCTATTTTGAGTAAACTTGCGACACCTACTCCTGCTATTCATTCTGATATGTCGCATGTTATTGATGATGCCACGTCTGCTTTGCATGTTACTTATGATGAAACTACTTCTATGATTGATAATAGTGTGCCACTAGGTGAATTTCTTGATGAACAACTTGCTAGGGTTAGAGAGAATGAAATTATTGAAACTGATAATATTGATGAAAGTTATGATGAAGATTCTCCCCCTAGATATGAATTGCCTGTTGTGCCTGAGGGTTATGTTATGGATGAAGAAACTGCTAGAGACTTCTTAGCTTGCAATGATATATCTGATCTTAAGAAATTATTATCTAAGCTTAAAGAAAAGTATTTGAATGCTAGAATGAAATATTACCCTGCTACTTCACCTATCTTTATTACTGATAAGGATTATGATTTCGGTGTCGATCCCGAGTTAATTACTTTGGTTGAATCTGATCCTTTTTATGGCTATGAAACTGAAATTATTGTGGCACATCTTACTAAATTAAATGATATAGCCACCCTGTTTACTCATGATGAGAAGACTCACTATTACTTTATCCTTAAGTTGTTTCCCTTCTAATTAAAGGGTGATGGTAAAACATGGTTTAATTCTCTTGATCCTAGTTGTGTGCGTAGTCCCCAGGATATGATTTATTACTTCTCTGCTAGATATTTCCCTGCTCATAAGAAACAAGCTGCCTTAAGGGAAATATATAATTTTGCGCAAATTGAAGAAGAGAGTCTCCCACAAGCTTGGGAGAGGCTTCTCCAATTACTTAATGTTTTGCCTGATCATCCTCTCAAGAGAAATGAAATACTTGATATCTTTTATAATGGACTAACCGATGCTTCCAGAGACTACCTGGATAGTTGTGCTGTTTGTGTTTTCAGGGAAAGAATTATTGGTCAAGCTTAATTGCTATTGAATAATATGTTGAGTAATAAAAATGATTGGACACTTCCTGAACCAACTCCGAAGAAAAGGGCTATTCTATTTCTCAATCCAGAAGATATGCAAGAGACAAACAAATCTATGAAAAAAGGAATTAAAGCTGAAGATGTTAAGAATTTACCACCTATTGAAGAAATACATGGTCTTGATAACCCGACACAAGTAGTAAAGGTAAATTCTCCCTATAGATTTGATGAAGGTGATATTCCTCATAATAAGTCTGCTAGCCAATGCTCAGATGAGTTTGATAATTTTATTGTTAAAGAACAAAACTTCAATGCTTATGTTGGTAGACAATTGAAACGCAATGCTGATATGCTTGAACACTTGAGCAATTATATGTCTAGAGTTAAAGGTGAACTTAAACTTATTAGTAAACATGCTTCTATGGTTACCACTCAAGTAGAACAAGTACTTAAGGCTCAGAATGATTTGCTCAATGAATTAAATAATAAGAAAAATGATAATGGTGTTAGAGTTATGACTAGATGGGGTAAAATGACTCAGGAACCTTTGTATCCTGAGGGCCACCCTAAGAGAATTGAGCAAGATTCTCAGAGAACTAATGTTGATGCACCTAGTTCTTCTAAGAAGAAGAAAAAGAAAAATGATAGGACTTTGCATGATTTGTGACACTCCAAAAAATTTAATTTGGTTTTTATCAAAATCTTTATGTGATTTGGAGGAAGCTATTTAAATTTTTTCTTAAACCCTCTCCCCCTAAAAAACTTTTATGACAAATATTTTTGTACTCTTCTCAACCTTGATTTTCGGCCTTGAGAGCTTTTCATTTTTGTCTTGCCTCTACTCAAATTCATTTTTGAAATTCCTTCTATTAAAAAGAAACCCTAGGAGTTATGGGTTTATTCTTTTCCCCTTTCAAAATTTCCTCTTTTGCCATGTCACTTTTTGACATAGCCTTCCAAAACCCCTCCCTGCCTTGGATCAAGTCAGGACTCCCATCTACAGCAAGTCTCAAGCCATATTTGGCTTTTATTCAATTTATTTTTCCTCAAAAACTATTTCTGCCATTATTTATGGGCCTAGGTGATTTGCAAAGGAAGTAGCAAATTTCTTTTGAGTTTTGCTCCCAAACCAACTCCTCTGACTAGTCCTTAGTACCCTCAACCTAGATCCATCAAGATCCACTTGGCCTTAGTTCAAATATTTAAAATTTTGTCCACTGCAAGTTTGGACCAGAAATGCCATTTTTGGTGAAATTCATTTTTTTTCTTTTTCCAAAAATTCTGAGACAATTCATGCAACTTCCAGATACAACAAGAGGCCACTTCACCAAAGATCAGCTCCAGAAAAATTTCCCACATGCCAAAATCATTTCATCGAACACCTGGCATGCACTGTTTCTGTCTGGATTCAGAAAAGTTCACAGATTCAGTGTCTGGGTTCAGGCGACGGTGTTGTTTCGTCAGAACCCGTCCACGATCTCGCCAGTAGCCTCCTTGGATCCTTGCTCCCTGTTCCCCCTCCTTATCCAGAGCGCCGCACACTCATTTGGATGGGCACCATCGTCAGTGGTGACGCGTCTCGCCGACGCCGGCAGCTTCTGCGGTGGCAGAGCCACCCGTGGCGGCCAGCAGGGATCGGCACCACCCTTCGGCGCCGTCCAGCACCGCCCAAGCCACCCGTGGCCTCCGCGTGGCTGTCCGCTTGCCTGTGCACGCTGCGGCACCGTCGTCGTGGCCTGAGCAGCACAGCGCGTGCTCTCTGCCGTCGACGAGTCCCGTGATCCGTTCTGTCGGGAACGTGGAGTAACCCCCAAGGCAAGCCAAGCTTAGCACTTGAACGGAACCAGTGAACCCTCGCGGTGATGCCTAGCTCCCTAATCCAACTGACCGTCCTCTGCCTCGCCGTAATCATCGCCGGCGTTATCCCGTTCATGGCCACCACCTCGGATCGGCTATAAAAGGAGCCCCCGAGCTCGTTCTCGACCCAGCGCCACACCTCCACCTCACCAGAGCCCCGCCTAGCCACTAGAAGGACCCCAAGGAGGTCACCTTCCCTGACTCTGGCCGCCCCGTTCCGCCTCGGGCTCCGGCTTGATTCACTCAGGTGAGGCCACCCCCGCCTCCCAAACCGCGTCAGTAAACCCCTAGTGCACCCAGTACCCTAACCCGAGCCTCAATTCGATCTTTGCAGCTCTCCCCGGCGAGATCAACCTCACCCGAACCACCGTCCGCCGAAGTTGGGGCCGCCGTCGACGTGGTGCTCACCGACGCTCAACTCCACCACCCACAGGTGCGGAAGAACACGGTGAACATGTTGGTAACCCCCGATCCCCCTGCCTCACCGTGGATCGCCGCCGGCGACCACCGCGGCCCTCGGGCGCCAGCACTCTGTTTCAGTTTTCAAAACCGCCCCGTCAGCTTCTTCTTTTTGAAACGTTCTCTGAAAACACCTTCGGGCAAAACACGTCTTCCCCCTGGACTGACGTATTCTAGACTGAAATGTTTTCTGTTTTTATAAAATAAAACCTGAAAACTTTCTGTTTCATTACAGAAAGGTCCCTGGACTAAAACTCTTATAACTTTTAAACAAAAGATGATTTTAACTTGAAACCTTTTCGGTCATCTTTATATTTCTGTCTAGTTTTTTGGTCATATTTATTTGAAAAATATTTGGGATACTTTTTGTGCACGCACGGTATTTATGTAGTATCCGATTTTTCTTTAAATACGTAGATACCGGGAGGAGTAAAGGAGACACGTACTTCGCCGAGCTAGACTCCGACTTCTCCGAACCAGGCAAGCATGTTTGAACCTTTGATATGATGAGTGTTTTGCATGTTTGGTCGAGTAGTTTTCTCATGGCATGTATATATAAGCATTTGTAAATGTTAAGTACATGCAAGGCAAGCTACCGGTGAGCTTCGAAGTTGATGTATTCTTATGATGATAAGATAACACGATCATGTGGTGACATGATATGTTGCAGGCTGGTATTGTTGAAGCATGCCAGTTTTATGCCAACCGTGAACTCCAGTTTTAACGTGGGTCAAGTCTCGATCCCGTTCATTTCCCCTTCATGCTGCCACATGTTTTCTGCAAAGAGTGCGGTTTAGTAAGTTGCAAACCTCTTTCCTGGTACACACCAAACAGAGGGACCGCGATGAGGGTTCCATGGCCCTGGATTAAAGCCAGTCATCCGGTCAGGGAGCATGGGTGTTTCTGGTTGGAACCGAGAGCTGGGCACCCTTTAGAGCGTGCGATATAAATTTGATCCCATGCTATTCGAGGTTGTAGCCTCCCCGTCTTAAGGTTTTTCTTGAACGTCGCCGAGGGTGATCCCTGGCAACGGAATGTGCAATGGGTGTGTTCTGGTTAGGCATGTTTCTTATAAAACACCGTAAACGGAACTAGTCCTTGTGACTACTGAAATCCGTTGGCTGTGGTTAAAGAGTACAAACTCTCCAGAGTCAAAATCATTCGAGTATCCATGTCCACGATCAAGGACTTGGACATCATCTCAGTGCCAGTGTCAGTCTCAGTGTCAAATCTCAGTGTCAACCCCGGTGACAGTCTCCAGAGTATAAATATACAACCGAGAGTGGTAAACTCGGTTGAAGGTTATTCATGTGAATGAAATAACCAGTTTATTATTATATGCTGAGTATTTCCTTGTGATGATTTGAATTCATGAGCTACTTAAATTCGAATGATAAACTATAAGCCCTTTATGTGATGTCGCTTAGACGTCCGACTGTTGCATTATTGTTATTTACTTTTGATATAACCCCTTTATGTGATGTCGCTCTGACGTCCGACTGTGGCATCATTGTTATTTATTTTCATTATAAGCCCTTTTCGAGGTGTCGCCTAGACGCCCGACTGTGGCACGTCCTGTTATTTACTTTTCAATATAAGCCCTTTATGTGGTGTCGCCTCGACGCCCGACTGCGGCATGTTGAATTTGTTTCCACCTTTCGAGGCGTCGCTTCAGACACCCGATCGGTTTTCAGTTATTTTTATTGGGATTTCGGGAGGACTACCGCCTGATTTCCTCATATTTATCGTGCAGTGCAAATCTATTATTTGATTGTGCATACTGACCTGCTCATGTGCATCATGTTTACATTTGTTATATCTTATGTCCGAACAGTCTTGCGAGTACATTCAAAGTACTCACCTGGCTTGTTGATTTGGCCAGATGTTGACGAAGGAGATCTTATGGATGAAGAGTTCGATAGCGAGTCCGACGCCTAGAGGAGTCCCAGTCAGTCACGTGCGACCCTGGAGTTGTTCAATTGTATTATACACGCTTCCGCCACCCAAATAAAAATCATCAAGCCTCACTCCGACGCTTGATGAGCTGTAAGATTTCAGAGTCATGTCACCCACCTCACTGTGACATATCCACCACCACCTCTATTACGAGTCAGTAGTTATGCCACCATACCCTTGTGTCATATCCGCCTCTATGTATAATATAGGCGTGCTTGTAATAATTTGTTGAGCATCCTCAGCTCAACCATGTATAATATTAGTACTACTGGATTTCTGTATCAAGGTTTTGTCTGCCAGTAAGAAGAATTCTTCTGTACTGGTTAATACAAAGGTTGGCTTTTCAATAAATTTTTTATTGGAAAGGCGGTCGTGAAAAACTTGGCATCAGAGCCAGGCTGACTATAGGAAGCCACTAGGTGCGATCGCTAATCGGTTATTAGCTTCTTTTATTATTCTGCATATTGTAGCAATTTTCTGTTGGTCATCATAAATTTATGATTTGACTATTCGGGATTTTGTCTACTTTTGTAGATGGCGGGCAACGTTTGTGAGTCACAGGTGTTCGCCAATGTTCCTGAGGGGTTTGTCAAACTCCTCATCTCCATCACCAAGATCGCGATCGGGCCATCAGTCCGTCCGGAGTTCACACTCTACCGGCACAAGCTCAGCGACAGTTTATCCATGTACCAGGCCGCAGTTCAGTTCAAGGGAGGACGCGCCGAGTTCCGCCGCTTCTGGTTCGTCGGGAGGGCCATGCCTACGGAGAGGCATGCCATGCAGATGGCTGCTCGCGAGGCAATAGCTCGTCTCCGGGATGTTCTTCCTTCAATGAAGACTCGTCGCTACCGCTACCTCCCATGCCACGTGCCATACACTTGCCACTATGCATTCGCTTGCACCAGGGGAGAAAGAGATGAGGCTATTGAGATGCTTGTTGAGTACCTCAAGGCACTAGAGGCAGCTTTCGACAACCTCGTGGACAACCTCGTAGCTGCTCGCATGGATTCTATCCATGGCTGCTCCGCCAATAGGAGGGAGCTCCTCCACATGGCACCACCACTGACGTTTGTCTTGTCCTCAGCATCATATACACCGGCCATCTTAGCCACCACTCGTCGCCTGCCCACCACTGAGGAGTTTGACCAGGTCATTGCTCCTACTCCCGTCAGAGTCGCACCACCTGCCACACTCGCGCCAGCTCCACAACCCAGTACTTCACGCCTGGAGCCTATAATTGAGGAAGAGGTTGAGTCTCCAGCACCACTGGGTCTTACCCTCGGCAGGCCAAAGGAGGTCTTCACCATCTCCGACTGAGCACGCCTAGCAGCAGTGTGATCTGCCAGCTTGTATGATATGTTTATATGTACATAGGTTTGGTGAGTAGTAGTTTGTGTGCGCATCATGTAGGATCTCAGAAAAGTGCACTAGCCTAAATAACATGTCAGGAATGTGTACGCACATCCTGAGTGATGTATTGTATAATTAAGGCTTGCATGTAAGATATGTACTGAGCGGTCCTTCTCCACGCGCGATCTAGTGTTTATCTTGAAAAATCAGAGAGTTCTTAAAATTTCCGACTTTTCAAAATTATTTTTTATGACTCAATTTTCTCATGAGTTTGAAAAATTACCCCAGAGTGAAAAATGCCTCATCCCTGGACGCGTTCCATGCCAAACCCGCCGGAAGAAAATTATGGTGCCCAGACTAGCAACAACTTCACACAGGGACAGTCAAGTCAGCAAGGCAGTGAGACAGCATTTACTCAAGTATGCCGACTTTATGAGCAAAGCCAGCAGCAGCACCAGGAAATGATGAACCATGTTATCAATATGGGGAATCATCGTGAGCCTTATCAGCAGCACTCTAAATTGTCTGAATTATAGAAGACGCGTCACCCAATGTTCTCTCATACTGATAAACCTCTTGAGGCCGATGATTGGCTGCGAGACATTGAGAGGAAACTGATTATTGCATAGTGCTCAGACCGTGAGAAGGTACTTTATGCACCTCACTATCTCACGGGAGCAGCCGCGTCATGGTGGGAGAATTTCCTGCACATGTACCCCGATGAAAACAGTATCACATGGGAAGATTTTAAAGAAGGATTTCATGGGGCGCACATTCCCAGGAGCATTATGAAGATCAAGAAAAGGAATTTGATGACCTCAAGCAGAGAAGCATGATAGTGACTGACTACAATAGTCAGTTTACCCTATTATCTTGTTATGCCAACGAAGAACGTATGACAGAGAACAAAAAGATGGAGAAGTTTCTGGATGGTCTGGCACCAGCACTTAAAATGCCAGCTGGTCGTACACACCTTTCCGGACTTCAAAACGCTTGTGGACAAGGCCATTACATTGGAAAATGAGCGCCACAGCTTGGAGGAATTTTGCAAGCGGAAAAGGGACCAAGTTACTCATGCTCGCAACAACCGGCACAAGACTAACCCTCAGAAGATTGGAGCAAACCGACCCACAGCCAATGTTCCGCGCCCAATCAAGAATTTTCACGCAAGGGACAAGGATTTTTCGTATCGCCCAGGTGTTACTTGCTATGCTTGTGGGGAGGAAGGACACTATGCTAAATAGTTCCCAAAGCCAGGAAACTCGGCCCCAAAGCCGAACAACAATGGGAACAATTCAGCACCCAAGCGCAACAACTTCAACCCCAACAACAATCACAAGAAGGGTCACCTGAACCATGTGACCAAGGAGGAAGCACAAAATGCCCCAGATATCGTACTCGGTACGTTCCCTGTCAACACAATACCTGCCACGGTTTTGTTTGATTCTGGAGCTTCTCACTCGTTCATTTCGAAGAGTTTTGCTTTGCAACATGATTTTTCGATACTCCCTTTGGAAAAATCCATGATCATCAAGTCCCCTGGGAATAAGCAAGTCACTCAGAGTTACTGTCAAGGTGTGGTTATTGAGCTCAGAGGACTAAAATTTCAAGCAAACCTCATCGTATTGGAAAATAAAGGACTGGAGGTTATCCTAGGAATGGATTGGTTAACACCAACAAGGGATTTATCGATTGCTTCAACCGGACTGTAATCCTCACTCATCATCACAGGAAGTCAATAAAAGTCGCAGCCCAAGAAAGACTAGGATCACGATAACCAAGATTGAACAAGGTGGACACCTCAGAGTTAAGCAAAGTTCCAGTGGTATGTGAGTTCCCCGACGTTTTTCCCGAAGAACTACCAGGCATGCCACCAGACCGGGAAATAGAACTCAGCATTGAACTAGCACCTGGAACCACCCCCATCTACAAGAAACCCTATAGGATGGCACCCTTCGAGTTAGTAGAATTAAAGAAGCAAATAAAAGAATTGCTGGACAAAGGATTTATACGAGCCAGCTCCTCACCTTGGGGTTCGCCAGTATTATTTGCCAAGAAAAAGGATGGGACACTGAGATTATGCATAGACTATCGAGCACTCAATATGGTCACCGTCAAAAATAAATATCCGATGCCACGGATAAATGATTTATTTGACCAGCTCACACAAGCCAAAGTTTTCTCAAAAATTGATTTAAGGTCAGGATATCATAAATTAAAAGTACGGACAGAAGATATCCCTAAGACAACATTCACCTCCAGATACGGACTGTATGTGTTTACAATAATGTCATTTGGACTAACAAACGCCCCCGCATATTTTGTCCACCTCATGAACAAAGTGTTTATGAAATTTATGGACAAATTTGTCGTGGTGTTCATTGACGATATTCTGGTATACTCTAAGACACCAGAAGAGCATGCAGAACATCTCAGGATTATACTGGGAAAGTTAAGGAAACACCAATTATACGCCAAATTCAACAAATGTGAATTTTGGTTAAGACAGGTTGGTTTTCTAGGCCATGTATTGACCCAAGAAGGTGTTGCCGTGGACCCAGAAAAAGTCAAGGCCATACTTGGCTGGAAACCACCAGCCAATGTAACAGATGTCCGCAGTTTTCTGGGAATGGATGGATACTACCGAAGGTTCATTGAGGGATTCTCCACCATAGCGAAACCAATGACACAGTTACTCAAGAAGGAGAAGAAATTTGTGTGGACTGAAGCTTGCAAGAAGAGTTTCCAAGAACTCAAGAAGAAATTAACAACCGCACTAGTGTTAGTTATACCAGACATACACAAAAGTTTTGAAGTGTATTGTGACGCATCCCGGAAAGGCCTCAGATGTGTGCTGATGCAAGAAGGCATGGTTGTCGCACACGCTTCAAGGCAACTTTGAAAGCATGAAGAAAATTATCCCACTCATGACTTAGAATTGGCAGCAGTCATTCATGCACTCAAAGAGTGGAGACACTTTTTTCTTGGGAATCGTTGTGAAATATATACGGACCACAAAAGTCTCAAATATATTTTCACACAGCCAGAGCTCAATTTGCGGAAACGGCGCTGGTTGGAATTAGTGAAAGACTATGATGTTGGCATCCACTACCACCAAGGAAAAGCAAACATAGTGGCAGATGCTCTTAGTCAAAACTCTAGCTCGGACGACAACAGTCTGCAAGGCTTGAGACCTGAATTTCAACATGAGTTCGCCAAACTCAACTTGATGATGGTCACGGAAGGTACTGTGTCAAATTTGGAAGTACAACCCACCCTTGTGGAGCAGGTTAAGAAAGCTCAACATGGACACCCCAGCATCGAAGGCATAAAAAGAAAAGTGAGTATCGACAAGGCCTCGAAATTCGTCATAGACAATGAGGAAATATTATGGTACGGAGACAGACTTTGCGTGCCGAATATAGAGGGCCTCAAACAGCAAATCCTGACCGAAGCCCACACCGCTCCATATTCGATCCACCCTGGAGGAACCAAAGTGTATAAGGACATGCAGGAAAGATTTTGGTGGCATGGTATGAAGAGGGATATAGCCACCTTCATTACATGTTGTGATTCTTGTCAACGCATAAAAGCCGAGCACCAAAAACCAGTCGGACTACTGCAACCAAATAGGATACTTGAGTGGAAATGGGACGAAATAGGGATGGATTTCATTGTTGGACTACCTCGGTCACAACGCGGAAATGATGCCATATGGGACATCACCGATAGATTAACCAAGGTGGCACATTTCATTCCAGTGAAGATAACCCACACCACTCAGAAACTTGCCAAGATTTATCTCTCCCGTATAGTTTTTCTGCATGGAGTTCCAAAGACTATAATATCCGACAGAGGCACTCAGTTCGTCTTGAAATTCTGGGATCATTTACAACAAGCTCTGGAAACTCAGGTAGCATTCAGTACAACCTACCAGCCCCAGACTGATGGACAAACTGAACGCGTGAACCAAATTCTAGAGGACATGCTAAGAGCATGTGTCCTCACCTATGGAACCAGTTGGGAAGAAAGCCTGCCATATGTCGAGTTCGCATACAATAATAGTTACCAATCCAGCCTACCAATGGCACCTTTTGAAGCCCTGTACGGACGGAGGTGGTGTACCCCATTAAATTGGTCAGAGATAGGAGACAGCCGTATCTTCGGACCAGACATGCTCAAGGAAGCTGAAGAGAAAGTTAGACTCATCAGGGACCGACTCAAGACAGCGCAAAGTCGACAAAAGAGCTATTACGATCAGAAGCACCGTGAAGTCAGATTTGAACCCGGTGAATATGTGTACCTACGAGTATCCCCTATGAGGGGCCTGCAACGGTTCAAGGTTAAAGGAAAGCTAGCACCAAGATTTATTGGACCCTTCTGTGTGGTTGCACGAAGAGGCACCGTAGCCTACCAGCTAGACCTACCCAAGGAGCTGTCAGACGTCCACGATGTGTTCCACATCTCACAGTTGAGGAAATGTGTAAGCAACCCAGAGAAGCAGGTGTCACATGAGAACATTGATGTGCAACTAGACCTCACCTACAGGGAGTGTCCAATAAAGATATTAGAGGAGTCTGAAAGGAGGACCCGTCAGAAAGCAATTAAGTTCTTCAAGGTTCAGTGGAGCAATCACACCGAGGATGAAGCGACATGGGAAAGAGAGGACTCTCTCCGGGCAGAATACCCACACCTATTTGAGGATCAGCTGAAATCTCGGGGAGGAGATTTTTCTTAAGGGGGTAGGTGTTGTGACACTCCAAAAATTTTAATTTGGTTTTTATGAAAATCTTTATGTGATTTGGAGGAAGCTATTTAAATTTTTTCTTAAACCCTCTCCCCCTCAAAAACTTTTATGACAAATATTTTTGTACTCTTCTCAACCTTGATTTTTGGCCTTGAGAGCTTTTCATTTTTGTCTTGCCTCTACTCAAATTCATTTTTGAAATTCCTTCTATTAAAAATAAACCCTAGGAGTTATGGGTTTATTCTTTTCCCCATTCAAAATTTCCTCTTTTGCCATGTCACTTTTTGACATAGCCTTCCAAAACCCCTCCCTGCCTTGGATCAAGTGAGGACTCCCATCTCCAGCAAGTCTCAAGCCATATTTGGCTTTTATTCAATTTATTTTTCCTCAAAAACTATTTCTGCCATTATTTATGGGCCTAGGTGATTTGCAAAGGAAGTACCAATTTCTTTTGAGTTTTGATCCCAAACCAACTCCTCTGACTAGTCCTTAGTACCCTCAACCTAGATCCATCAAGATCCACTTGGCCTCAGTTCAAATATTTAAAATTTTGTCCACTACATGTTTGGACCAGAAATGCCATTTTTGGTGAAATTCATTTTGTTTTCTTTTTCCAAAAATTCTGAGATAATTCATGCAGAATCCAGATACACCAAGAGGCCACCTCACCAAAGATCAGCTCCATAAAAATTTCCCACATGCCAAAATCATTTCATCAAACACCTGGCATGCACTATTTCTGTCTGGATTCAGAAAAGTTCAGAGATTCAGTGTCTAGGTTCAGGCGACAGTGTCGTTTCGTCAGAACCCGTCGACGATCTCGCCAGTAGCCTCCTTGGATCCTTGCTCCCTGTTCCCCCTCCTTATCCAGAGCGCCGCACACTCGTTTGGACAGACACCATCGTCGGTGGTGACGCGTCTCGCCGACGCCGGCAGCTTCTGCGGTGGCAGAGCCACCCCATGGCAGCCAGCAGGGATCGGCACCACCTTTCGGCGCCGTCCAGCACCGCCCAAGCCACCCATGGCCTCCGCGTGGCTATCCGCTTGCCTGTGCACACTGCGGCACCGTCGCCGTGGCCTGAGCAGCACAGCGCGTGCTCTCTGTCGCCGACGAGTCCCATGAGCCATTCCGTCGGGAACGTGGAGTAACACCCAAGGCAGGCCAAGCTTAGCACTTGAATGGAACTTGTGAACCCTCGCGGTGATGCCTAGCTCCCTAATCCACCTGACCGTCCTCTGCCTCGCCATAATCATCGCCGGCGTTATCCCGTTCATGGCCACCGCCTCGGATCGGCTATAAAAGGAGCCCCCGAGCTCGTTCTCGACCCAGCGCCACACCTCCACCTCACCAGAGCCCCGCCTAGCCACTAGAAGGACCCCAAGGAGGTCACCTTCCCTGACTCTGGCCGCCCCGTTCCGCCTCGGGCTCCGGCTTGATTCACTCAGGTGAGGCCACCCCTGCCTCCCAAACCGCGTCAGTAAACCCCTAGTGCACCCAGTACCCTAACCCGAGCCTCAATTCGATCTTTGCAGCTCTCCCCGGCGAGATCAACCTCACCCGAACCACCGTCCGCCGAAGTTGGGGCCGCCGTCGACGTGGTGCTCACCGACGCTCAACTCCACCACCCACAGGTGCGGAAGAACACGGTGAACACGTTGGTAACCCCCGATCCCCCTGCCTCACCGTGGATCGCCGCCGGCGACCACCGCGGCCCTCGGGCGCCAGCACTCTGTTTTAGTTTTCAAACCCGACGGGTGGGACCTCCCCGTCACCTTCTTCTTCTTTTTGAAACGTTTTCTGAAAACGCCTTCGGGCAAAACACGTCTTCCCCCTGTACTGACGTATTCTAGACTGAAACGTTTTCTATTTTTATAAAATAAACCCTTGAAACTTTCTGTTTCATTACAGAAAGGTCCCTGCACTAAAACTCTTATAACTTTTAAACAAAAGATGATTTTAACTTGAAACCTTTTCGGTCATCTTTATATTTCTGTCTAGTTTTTTGCCATATTTATTTGAAAAATATTTGGGATACTTTTTGTGCATGCACGGTATTTATGTAGTATTCGGTTTTTCTTGAAATACGTAGATACCGGGAGGAGTAAAGGAGACACATACTTCGCCAAGCTAGACTCCGACTTCTCCGAACGAGGCAAGCATGTTTGAACCTTTGATATGATGAGTGTTTTGCATGTTTGCTCGAGTAGTTTTCTCATGGCATGTCTATATAAGCATTTGTGAATGTTATGTACATGCAAGGCAAGCTACCAGTGAGCTTCGAAGTTGATGTGTTCTTATGATGATAAGATAACACGATCATGTGGTGACATGATAGGTTGCAGGCTGGTATTGTTGAAGCATGCCAGTTTTATGCCAACCGTGAACTCCAGTTTTAACGTGGGTCAAGTCTCAATCCCGTTCGTTTCCCCTTCATGCTGCCACATGTTTTCTGCAAAGAGTGCGGTTTAGTAAGTTGCAAACCTCTTTCCTGGTACACACCAAACAGAGGGGCCGCGATGAGGGTTCCATGGCCCTGGATTAAAGCCAGTCATCCTGTCAGGGGGCATGGGTGTTTCCAGTTGGGACCAAGAGGGGGGCACCCCTTAGAGCGTGCGATATAAATTTGATCCCATGCTATTTGAGGTTGTAGCCTCCCCGTCTTAAGGTTTTTCTTGAACGTTGCCGAGGGTGATCCTTGGCAACGGAATGTGGAATGGGTGTGTACTGGTTAGACGTGTTTCTTCTAAAACACCGTAAACGGAACTAGTCCTTGTGACTACTGAAATCCGTTGGCTGTCGTTAAAGAGTACAAACTCTGCAGAGTCAAAATCATTCGAGTATCCATGTCCACGATCAAGGACTTGGACATCATCTCAGTGCCAGTGTCTGTCTCAGTGTCAAATCTCAGTGTCAACCCCGGTGATATTCTCCGGAGTATAAACATACAACCGAGAGTGGTAAACTCGGTTGAAGGTTATTCATGTGAATGGACTAACCAGTTTATTAGTATACGCTGAGTATTTCCTTGTGATGATTTGAATTCATGAGCTACTTAAATTCGAATGATAAACTATAAGCCCTTTTCGAGGTGTCACCTAGACGCCCGACTGTGGCACGTCCTGTTATTTACTTTACAATATAAGCCCTTTATGTGGTGTCGCCTCGACGCCCGACTGCGGCATCTTGAATTTGTTTCCACCTTTCGAGGTGTCGCTTCAGACACCCGATCAGTTTTCAGTTATTTTTATTGGGATTTCGGGAGGACTACCACCTGATTTCCTCATATTTATCGTGCAGTGCAAATCTATTATTTGATTGTGCATACTGACCTGCTCATGTGCATCATGTTTCCATTTGTTATATCTTATGTGCGAACTGTCTTGCGAGTACATTCAAAGTACTCATCTGGCTTGTTGATTTGGCCAGATGTTGACAAAGGCGATCTTATGGATGAAGAGTTCGATAGCGAGTCCGACGCCTAGAGGAGTCCCAGTCAGTCATGTGCGACCCTGAAGTTATTCAATTGTATTATACACGCTTCCGCCACCCAAATAAAAATCATCAAGCCTCACTCCGACGCTTGATGAGCTGTAAGATTTCAGAGTCATGTCACCCACCTCACTGTGACATATCCACCACCACCTCTATTACGAGTCAGTAGTTATGCCACCATACCGTTGTGTCATATCCGCCTCTATGTATAATATAGGCGTGCTTGTAATAATTTGTTGAGCATCCTCAGCTCAACCATGTATAATATTAGTACTGCTGGATTTCTGTATCAAGGTTTTGTCTACCAGTAAGAAGAATTCTTCTGTACTGGTTAATACAAAGGTCGGCTTTTAAATAAATGTTTTATTGGAAAGGCGGTCATGACATGCTCCTAATGAACCTGTTGTTGACACACCTGAGAATCCCAATGATATTTCTATTTCTGATGCTGAAACACAATCTGGGAATGAATATGAACCTAGTGATAATGTTAATGATGATGTTCATGTTGATGCTCAACCTAGCAATGATAATGATGTAGATATTGAACATGTTTTTGATCTTGATAACCCACAATCAAAGAATCAATGTTATGATAAGAGAGACTTTGTTGCTAGGAAGCACGGTAAGGAAAGAGAACCATGGGTTCAGAAACCCATGCCTTTTCCTCCTAAACCATCCAAGAAAAAGGATGATGAGGATTTTGAGCGCTTTGCTGAAATGATTAGACCTATCTTTTTGCGTATGTGTTTGACTGATATGCTTAAAATGAACCCTTATGCTAAATACATGAAAGATATTGTTACTAATAAAAGAAAGACACCGGAAGCTGAAATTTCCACCATGCTTGCTAATTACACTTTTAATGGTGGAATACCAAAGAAACTTGGAGATCCAGGAGTACCAAATATACCATGCTCCATTAAAAGAAACCATGTTAAAACTGCTTTATGTGATCTTGGAGCCAGTGTTAGTATTATGCCTCTCTCTTTATATTGTAGACTCGATTTGAATAAGTTGACACCTACTGAAATATCTTTGCAAATGGCCGATAAATCAACTGCTATACCTGTCGGTATTTGTGAGGATGTGCCTGTTGTGGTTGCAACCGTTACTATTTTAACGGACTTTGTTATTCTTGATATTCCCGAGGACGATAGTACGTCGATTATCCTTGGTAGACCCTTTTTGAATACTGCAGGGGCTGTTATTGATTGCAACAAGGGCAATGTCACTTTTCATGTTAATGGTAATGAGCATACAGTACACTTTCTGAGGAAACAACCTCAAGTCCACAGTATCAATTCTATTGGAAAAAATTTAACAATCACTATTGGAGGTTTTGAATTTCCTCTTCCTATTGTCAAGAAGAAATATGATATTCTTATTGTTGGGGATGTGCATATCCCCGTTGAGGTAACCTAGTGTTATTCGAAATTTCTCCGGTTTCATGTTATTCGAAATGAGTTTGTTAACAAGACTTGATCAACCTTGTTAGTGGATTCCTTTTGATGAGCATGAGATGGATGAAGTTAGAAATCACAACTTTCTGTACCCTCTTTTTACTTTCTGTTATTTATATAAAATAAAGTAAAAATAGTATTTTATGTCTGTTTTCTAAATTATCCCTGCAATAAAAAATACACCAAATATAAAAGTTCTCCAAATGCCCTGAAAATGAAATATGATTTTTTCTAGAATATTTAAGAATTATTGGCCCCGAGAACACACCAGGGGGACCCACCATGTGCCCACGAGGGTGGAGGGCACGCCCACTCCCCTAGGCGCGCCCCCTGCCTCGTGGACCCCACGTGGGTCCCCTCCACTTATCCTTGCACCCACACACTTCGTCTTGCTCCAGAAAAAATCACCCACCAGCTCAAATCTGAGTTCTTGCTCATCTTGCTGCCATTTTTGATCTCCTTGCTCAAAGCTCCATTCGCAAAACTGCTTCGGGGGATTGTTCTTTGGTATGTGACTCCTCCAATGGTCCAATTAGTTTTCATTCTAGTGCTTTATTTATTGCAAATTTTTGCTTCTTAGGTGACCATGTTCTTGAGCTTGCATGTCAAATTTATGTGGTCAAAACTAGTTTTAATGCATGATATAGCCTCTAGACACTTGTAGGAGTAGTTGCTATAAATTTTCTTGAGTTTGGTTCACTTTTACTTTGAGTCACTAAAAATTTCAGAAATTTTTCAGAGGAAGAAATATGTTTAGGAAAATGTACCAAGGTGGTTCCACAAGGAAGCAAGGCCCAAGGCCCGCAATATGCGAGCCGGACAATGAATGACCAAGGGAGGCTGAAGTGCGGCCTTGTGAATGGCCGTCAGAGGATTTCATGGTTCGGGCAGGCATAAAGGAAGACGCATATGTGCGTAACGATGATTTGGAGAGTTTTGAGGCAGATAAGTGCCGGCAATACCTCTACTTAACTGATTCATTTGTGAGAAGGTTTAAATTTACATCCTCGCGCAATTCTCACACTGTTCTATTTGATCTTTATGATAAATCTTATACCATGGACTTAGAAGACTTTGATACTGCTTGTTAACTCCCGCAGTGGGTAGTGCTAGTGAACCTCGCAAATCTAAATTTAAAGACTTTCTTGCTAGTATCACTATGGGGGAATCTAGAGAAATAACACAAGCTACCATAGGGAGCATTCATTTTCCTGCTATACATTATTTTGCTCTGTTTGTGGGTAGATGCATTAACGGTAAGGATGAGGCATGTCATATGTGTGTTCCTGATCTTAGTGTTCTCAAGTGTGCTGTATTAGGAGATAAGCAATACAACTTGGGGGCTACTGTTGCACGTAGGTTGCATCTTAATGGTTTAACTGGAGATTTGTTTGGTGGAATTTATGCAAATCGTGTAGCTAACTTTCTTGGTATACCCGTAGGTGGGGATGATATTGAGTTACCTCCTACTTATCTAGATTATAATGCTATGATTCGTCATCAGTTTGTTGAGAGGAATGATCAGTTCCTCCAGTACCGACTAATCTTTGACAAACGATGCACCGTCCATGTTGCTCTTCCTACTCCTGCTTTCTGTGATTTTCAAACAAAAGGGAGATATGTTATAACCAGGGAGGAGGCTAGCGAGTACGAGAGGTGGACGGAGGCAGGTCTCCTCCTAGCTGCAGCTCATGAGGCAGTTGCCGCTACATCTCAGTACGACCCCAGCTACAACTTTGATCCATGGGCATAGACCAACTTAGGTCAAAAGCCTAAGCCTGGGGGAGTACGTATTCCTGACCAACATTACATTGATGTTCACACACTCATGCCAGTTGTCGGTGCTCATACTTTTTCATTGTATCATACATGCTAGTTTATTTTGTTTTTTAAGCTTTCTTCTTGTGTGTTTGAAAAACCTTAAGAAAAACCCCAAAAAAATTAGTTGTAGCTTTTAGCTAGTTTACTTTCCATGCCTATAGTAGTAATTAAAAAGAAAATCCAAAAATATTTCTTGTTCTTCTTTTGCTTGTTGGGAGCTTTCCCGTGTAAATAGTTTTGCTTCTTTTCTTTTTCTGGGGGTCGAGAGGAGAAGACCATGATGAAAATGTTGTGTGGCTCTCATATGCATTATTGTTGATCTAACAAAGATCCCATATTACCTTGTCTTCTCTCTTGAATTGAATGCTTGCAGATTCCAGCTTAGTCCAATGCACGTGCACTATTATTATTATCCACACTATTCAGTCATGCAAGTGAAAGGCAATAATGACGATATACGATGAACTGATTGTGATGAGGAAAGCTGGTATGAACTCGACCTCTCTTGTTTTTGTAAATATGATTAGTTCATCGTTCCTGATTCATCCTATTATGAACGAAACATGTTTGCAATGACAATTAGAGATTATAGTTGCTCATGCCATGCTTAAGTAGCTAGGAGTTTATAATGGTTTACCTTGCGTGCCAACATGCTATTAAAATGGTTGTGATGTGGTATGATACGGTGGTATCCTCCTTTGAATGATTCGAGTGGCTTGACATGGCACATGTTCATGCATGTAGTTGAAACAAAATCAACATAGCCTCCATGATATTTATGTTCATGGTGAATTATATCCTACTCATGCTTGCATTCAGTGTTGATTAATTTTAATGCATGTTCATGATTGTTGTCCTCCCTAGCTGGTCGCTTCACAGTCTCTTTCTAGCCTTCACTTGTACTAACTAGGAATACTGCTTGTGCATCCAACTCCATAAACCCCAAAGTTATTGCATATGAGTCCACCATACCTTCCTATATGCGGTATCTACCTGCCGTTCCAAGTAAATTTGTATGTGCCAAACTCTAAACCTTCAAATAAACATTCGAATAGCTCATGTATCAAATAGGGCTGTCTGTATCTTCCATGCTAGGCGGGTTATTCTCAAGAGGAGTGGACTCCGCTCCTCACTAACGAGAAAATGGCTGGTCACTCGGATGCCCAGTCCCATGCTCAAATCAAATCAAAATAATTGCAAACTAAACTCCCCTAGGATTGTTGTTAGTTGGAGGCACCCGTTGTTTCGGGCAAGCCATGGATTCATGCTTTTTGGTGGTGGGGGAGTATAAACTTTACCATTCTTCTTGGGAACCGCCTATAATGTGTGTAGCATGGAAGATATTGAGATCTCTCGGTTGTTATGTTGACAATGAAAGTATATTGATCAAAATATTATTCATCCCTCTTTCAAAACCAAGCTCTGACACCTCTACAAATCCCTGCTTCCCTCTGTGAAGGGTCTATCTATGTACTTTTATGTTGAGTCATCATCCTCTTATTAAAAAGCACCAGTTGGAGAGCACCGTTGTCATTTGCATGTATTATTGTTAGTTTACATTGAGTATGACTTGACTGGATCTCTTTTACCATGAATTACAATTTCCAGTTAGTCCTTGATCTTCAGGGGTGCTCTACATTTATGTTTTGCGGTCACAGAAAAGGCTAGCGAGACACCATCTTGCTATATCATACTATGATTGTTTTGAGAAAGTGTTGTCATCCGAGATTTATTATTATTGCTCGCTAGTTGACTATGCCATTGATATGAGTAAAAGTGAGCCCTAAATATTATTGTGAATATGGTTTGTTCATAATCTTTGCTAAAAACTTGAATGCTGGCTTTACATATTTACAACAACAAGAGAAAACAGAGTGTGTAAAAGTTTTTCTTTATCACTTTCAGTTTGTCAACTGAATTGCTTGAGGACAAGCAAAGGTTTAAGCTTGGGGGAGTTGATACGTCTCCAATGTATCTACTTTTCCAAACACTTTTCCCCTTGTTTTGGACTCTAACTTGCATGATTTGAATGAAACTAACCCGGACTGACGCTGTTTTCGGCAGAATTGCCATGGTGTTATTTTTGTGCAGAAATAAAAGTTCTTGGAATGACCTGAAAATCAACGGAGTTTATTTTGGGAATATATGTAAAATACTGGCGAAAGAATCAGGGCCAGGGGCCCACACCATGCCCACGAGGGTGGGGGGCGCGCCTACCCCCCTAGGCGCGCCCCCTGCCTCGTGGGCCCCTTGGTGCTCCTCCGACCTCAACTCCAAGTCTATATATTCATGTTCGGGGAGAAAAAACCAAAGAGAAGGATTTATCGCATTTTACGATACGGAGCCGCCGCCAAGCCCTAATCTCTCTTGGGAGGGCTGATCTGGAGTTGGTTCGGGGCTCCGGAGAGGGGAATCCGTCGCCATCGTCATGATCAACCTTCCTCCATCACCAATCTCATGATGCTCACCACCGTGCGTGAGTAATTCCATCGTAGGCTTGCTGGACGGTGATGGGTTGGATGAGATTTATCATGTAATCGAGTTAGTTTTGTTAGAATTTGATCCCTAGTGTCCACTATGTTCTGAGATTATTGTTGCTATGACTTTGCTATGCTTAATGCTTGTAACTAGGGCTCGAGTGCCATGATTTCAGATCTGAACCTATTATGTTTTCATGAATATATGTGAGTTATTGATCCTATCTTGCAAGTCTATAGTCACCTATTATGTGTTATGATCCGTTAACCCCGAAGTGACAATAACCGGGATACTTACCGGTGATGACCGTAGTTTGAGGAGTTCATGTATTCACTAAGTGTTAATGCTTTGGTCCGGTACTCTATTAAAAGGAGGCCCTAATATCCCTTAGTTTCCAATAGGACCCCGCTGCCACGGGAGGGTAGGACAAAAGATGTCATGCAAGTTCTTTTCCATAAGCACGTATGACTATATTTGGAATACATGCCTACATTACATTGATGAACTGGAGCTAGTTTTGTGTCACCCTATGTTATAACTATTGCATGAGGAATCGCATCCGACATAATTATCCATCACTGATCCATTGCCTACGAGCTTTTCATATATTGATCTTCGCTTATTTACTTTCTCGTTGCTACTGTTACAATCACTATAAAACCAAAACTGCTACCATTACTTTTGCCACTGTTACCACCACTATCATATTACTTTGCTACTAAATACCTTGCTGCAGATATTAAGTTTCCAGGTGTGGTTGAATTGACAACTTAGTTGCTAATAGTTGAGAATATTCTTTGGCCCCCCTTGTGTCGAATCAATAAATTTGGGTTGAATACTCTACGCTCGAAAATTGTTGCGATCCCCTATACTTGTGGGTTATCAGGTACAAGTGTTCGTCCTGAGTATTCACCATTGCTACAGTTCATCGTGCCGAGACACCACGTGATGATCGGGTGTGATAAGCTCTACATTCACATACAACGGGTGCAAGCCAGTTTGCACACCAAGAATACACAGGTTAAACTTGACGAGCCTAGCATATGGAGATATGGCCTCGGAACACTAAGACCGAAAGGTAGAGCGTGAATCATATAGTAGATATGATCAACATAGTGATGTTCACCATTGAAAACTTCTCCATCTCACGTGATGATCAGACATGGTTTAGTTGACATGGATCACGTGATCATTTAGATGACTAGAGGGATGTCTATCTAAGTGGGAGTTCTTAAGTAATATGATTAATTGAACTTTAATTTATCATGAACTTAGTACTTGATAGTATTTTGCATGTCTATGTTGTTGTAGATAAATGGCAGGTGCTACTGTTCCTTTGAATTTTAACGCGTTCCTAGAGAAAGCTAAGTTGAAAGATGATGGTAGCAACTACACGGACCAGGTCCGTAACTTGAGGATTATGCTCATTGCTGCACAGAAGAATTACGTCCTGGAAGCACCGCTCGGTGCAAAGCCCGCTGCAGGAGCAACACCAGATGTTATGAATGTCTGGCAGAGCAAAGCTGATGACTACTCAATAGTTTAGTGTGCCCTGCTTTACGGCTTAGAATCGGGACTTTAACGATGTTTTGAACGTCATGGAGCATATGAGATGTTCCAGGAGTTGAAGTTAATATTTCAAGCAAATGCCCAAATTGAGAGATATGAAGTCTCCAATAAGTTCTATAACTGCAAGATGGAGGAGAATAGTTCTGTCAGTGAACATATACTCAGAATGTCTGGGTACCGCAACCACTTGACTTAACTAGGAGGTAATCTTCCTGATGATAGTGTCATTGTCAAAGTTCTTCAATCACTGCCACCAAGCTACAAAAGCTTCGTGATGAACTATAATATGCAAGGGATGGATAAGACAATTCCCGAGCTCTTGGCAATGCTAAAGGCTGCGGAGGTAGAAATCAAGAAGGAGCATCAAGTGTTGATGGTTAACAAGACCACTAGTTTCAGGAAGAAGGGCAAAGGGAAGAAGGGGAACTATAAGAAGAACGGCAAACAAGTTGCTTCTCAAGTGAAGAAGCCCAAGTCCGGACCTAAGCCTGAGACTGAGTGCTTTACTGCAAAGGGAGTGGTCACTCGAAGCGGAACTGCCCCAAGTATTTGACGGATAAGAAGGATAGCAAAGTGACAGGTATATTTGATATACATGTTATTGATATGTACCCTACTAATGCTCGTAGTAGCGCCTGGGTATTTGATATTGGTTCTGTTGCTCATATTTGCAACTCGAAATAGGGACTACGGATTAAACAAAGATTGGCTAAGGATGAGGTGACGATGCGCGTGGGAAATGGTTCCAAAGTCGATGTGATCGCCATTGGCACGCTACCTCTACATCTACCTTCGGGATTAGTATTAGACCTGAATAATTGTTATTTTGTGCTAGCGTTAAGCATAAACATTATATCTTGATCTTGTTTGATGCAAGACGGTTATTCATTTGTATCAGAGAATAATGGTTGTTCTATTTATATGAGTAATATCTTTTATGGTCATGCAACCTTGATGAGTTGTATATTTTTATTGAATCTCGATAGTAGTGATACACATATTCATTGTATTGAAGGCAAAAGAAATATGTTTACTTGAAAGTGCTAGTGATCGACTAGAGGGGGGGTGAATAGGCGATTTTTATGAAAGTCTTCAAAACATGGAAGTTTCGAAGACAAACGACAGAAATAAACCTACTACCATGCAGCGGAAGGTAGACTACACTAAGCAAGCCATAGTCAAGTATTCAATGAAATGAAAGCACAAAGACTAATAGCAGCTAGGCAGTATAGATCAGGATGGAAGATAGTATGAAGCCAATCAGAACAAGTAGTCAGACAGTGAAGACAAATAGATAATGCAAACAGGCAATGACTTCACAAGGACCAAACTGTAAATAAAGAGATGGGAAGGATATAACCAGTGGCTCGTTGAAGACAATGATTTGTTGGACCAGTTCCAGTTGCTGTGACAACTGTACGTCTGCTTAGGGAGGCTGAGATTCAACTCAAAAGACCGCGTCTTCACCTTATTCCCCTTGAGCTAAGGACACCCAGTCCTCGCCCAATTACTCTGGTAAGTCTTTATGGTAGACTTGCAAACCTTCACAGACTTTGTTCACCGGCGATCCACAATGACTCTTGGATGCTCAGAACGCGACGCATAACCGGCTGGAGGATTCATAGTCCTCAAGTGTAACAAGTCTTCAGATCACACAGACAGGAAGACTTCGGTGATGCCTCACACTCTTTGGCTCTGGATATTTAGGGCTTTGTCCTCACAAGGATTTCTCTCTCAAAGGCTTCGAGGTGGGTTGCTCTCAAATGACAAAATCCCTGCACTAACTCTGAGCCAACCAATTTATGGTGTAGGGGTGGGCTATTTATAGCCACTAGGCAACCCGACCTGATTTGTCCGAAATGACCCTGGGTCACTAAGGAACTAACACGTGTTCCAACGGTCAGATTTCAAACACACACGGCAACTTTACTTGAGCTACAAGCAAAGCTGACTTATCCAGGTCTGGATAAGGTTTTCTCTCATTGTCTTCGCTCGAAGAGATATGATTTTTGGTTAAGAATCACTTCGGTCAGTCTGACTGGTTTAATTGAACCCCACTTAACAGTACGGTGGTTCCTATGACTCAACAAAGAATAAAATGAACCAACGAAACAACTAAGTCTTCGTGCTCCATAGTCTTCACACAATGTCTTCTCTTGTCATAGACTTCAATGTGAATATCTTCACATACCACCTTTGTCTTCAATGTCTTCATACATTTTTAGGGGTCCTCTCCGGTAGGTAAACCAAATCAGTGAGGGACTACTACCTATGTTATCCTGCAATTCTCACAAACACATTAGTCCCTTAACCAGGTTTGTCGTCAATACTCCAAAACCAAGTAGGGGTGGCACTAGATGCACTTACATTACTAATGATAGTGCAACTTATTTGTGGCACTGCCATTTAGGTCATATTGGTGTAAAGCGCAAGAAGAAACTCCATGCTGATGGGCAAGATGACTAAGACTCCGTTCTTCGGAACAATGGAGCAAGCAACAAAATTATTGGAAATAATACATACTGATGTATGTGGTCCGATGAGTGTTGATGCTTGCGGCGGGTGAGGGAGTCCTAGACTAAGGGGTCCTCGGGCGTCGGACCTATTAGACATTGGCCGGACTGATGGGCTGTGAAGATACAAAGACTGGAGACTCTACCCGTGTCCGGATGGGACTCTCCTTGACATGGAAGGCAAGCTTGGCGTCCGAATATGAAGATTCCTTTCTCTGTAACCGACCTTATGTAACCCTAGATCCCTTCGGTGTCTATATAAACTGGAGGGCTAGGTCCATAGACAGTTATCCTCGTAGTCGTAGTCAGACAGGCTAGACTCTTAGGGTTTAGCCATTATGATCTCGTGGTAGATCAACTCTTGTAATACTCATACTCATCAATATCAATCAAGCAGGAAGTAGGGTATTACCTCCATAGAGAGGGACCGAACCTGGGTAAACATTATGTCCCATGTCTCCTGTTACCATCGACCTTAGACACACGGTTCGGGACCCCCTACCTGAGATCTGTCGGTTTTGACACCGACATTGGTGCTTTCATTGAGAGTTCCACTGTGCCGTCATCAAAAGGTTTGATGGCTCCTTTAATCATCTACAACAATGCTGCCCAAGCGGAAACCTTCCTCCCCGGACAGATCTTTGTATTCGGTGGCTTTGCACTGCGGGCCAACTCGCTTGGCCATCTGGAGCAGATCGAAAGCTACGCCCCTAGCCATCAGGTTAGATCTGGAAGCTTCAACTACGTCGCGGATATCCGCGGAGACTTGATCTTCGACGGATTCGAGACCACGACAGCTGCTCCCCACCACCATGATGAACATGACGTAAATCTATCATCGGACCATACCCAGGAGATAGTACATGTAGTTGCTCTGGCCTTAGATCTAGAGCAGATCACGCCATCCGAGGACGGGAAGCTCAACCCCACCGCGGAAGCCGCAAACTCAGCGGCATTGGAGCCACACACAGACCTAACTTCAACTGACATCTCTATCACTGGAACCATGGACTCGTCTCCGGCTACAGGTTCCGAACCTTGTGCGTCCGCATACGTCGAGCTTGATCGGTCATCGATCATCGAATTTAGCTCCGCAGACATCTTCCGGCACTCACCTTTGGGCGACGTGTTAAACTCGTTAGGAGTACTATCCTTAGCGGGGGGGGTGGGGCTCACAACCGAATTGTATCCGGTTTGAACTGGAGGCTGATGACGGAGAATTTCGCTTCCCTCCCACTGACCACTTCATAGCCACTGTCGAAGACTTAACCGACAGGCTCGATTACGGCTCTGAAGACATCGACAGTATGGAAGACGATGCCGATGAGGAGCAGGGCCAAGACCCGCCGTTTATCGGACGCTGGACGGCCACCTCTTCTTATGACGTGTACATGGTGGATACACCTAAAAGAACTAACAATGCAGAAAAAGAAGATCCAATTGAGGACGAACCTCCTGTGATACAACCAAAACACCGACGTTAGCGGCGCAGCTCTAAGCCGCGTCGTGAAAAAGACAGCAACACCGGCACGGGAGACGATAACACTCAGGATGGTGCCGAAGACTGAGAAGATCCCGACGAACGAACTGTCGAACAGGACGATCGGGAAGATGGGAAAGTTATCCCTAATGAACATGCCATAAATGAAGACTCGAAGGACAGTAGTTATCTCTTGCCCTCCAAGGAGGAGGCGAGTGTCAGTGTCAAAACCGGCGGATCTCGAGTAGGGGGTCCTGAACTGTGCGTCTAAGGTCGATGGTAACAGGAGACAAGGGACACAATGTTTACCTAGGTTCAGGCCCTCTCTATGGAGGTAATACCCTACGTCCTGCTTGATTGATATTGATGAATAGGAGTATTACAAGAGTTGATCTACCTCGAGATCGTAATGGCTAAACCCTAGAGGTCTAGCTTTGTATGGCTATGATAATGAGTCTCTCCTATCCAGACTAAGTCCTCCAGTTTATATATACACCGGGAGGATCTAGGGTTACACAAGGTCGGTTACAAAGGAAGGAATCTACATATCCGATCACCAAGCTTGCCTTCCCCGCCAAGGAGTGTCCTATCCGGACACGGGTGCAGTCTTCGGTATTCGTATCTTCATAGCCCATCAGTCCGGCCCATGGCCAACAGGCCGGACGCCCGAGGACCCCTTAGTCCAGGACTCCCTCAGTAGCCCCTGAACCTGGCTTCAATGAGAAGGTATCCGTCGCATAGATCTGTCTTCGGCATTGCGAGGCGGGTTCCTCCTTCCGAACTCCAAAATAGTCTTCAGACGAATTGATCGTGTCCGGACCTATAACTCACACCACACACAACCGTAGAGAGAATATAATAATACACGAGTCCAATCCGCTGACAACTTTTAAAACATGACATCACGTCCATCCGGCCATAATTTCGAACTGGTTTTTTGCCTGCCGCTCCATGTTTCGAGACGCGGTTGTCATTGGCACGTCTTGTCGAGGCAGAGATCGTGCCCCCTAATTACGGTATTTTCATCAATACGAGCATAGGTAACCCAACCGTCCTGCGGGAAAGATTCCTTAGGAATAGGCAGGTTCTTAGGCTTAGGAGGAGGCGTGCAATACCCGTGACCTTTGTAAAGGAACCAAGGGCCGTCCTTTTATGCCAAACCTCTCCTCAGCCTCCCCAACCTCGAGCTCTAGCACCCAAGGTTTGACTTCATTGTTTCAAGCCTCCCCATCATGTCCGGACCCAACTTTCAAGGTAGATGGGTGGCTTCCTCCGTTATAGAGGAGGATATCGCAAATCTTCGGGCAGCCAGGTATTTGACCGCGGAGGTCCACCACATGCTTCCAACTCAAGAACAGGTTATTCTGACCCCCAGATCTGGCGAGAGGGTCGTATTCATCTCCCACTTACTCCGGGGGCTAGGGTTCGCTCTTCATCCCTTCGTCCGGGGGCTAATGTTTTATTACAGACTAGATTTTCATGACCTAGCCCCGGACTCTATCCTCCACGTCTCGGCATTTACCATTACATGCGAGGCCTTCCTTCGAAACCCCCACACTTCGGCTTATGGCTCAAGACCTTCAGTGTGAAGCCCAAGGTAGTCGACGGGGAACATGTGGAGTGCGGCGGTGCTATGATCAGCCAACTCACCAGCACTCCTTGGCCAAAAGGTTCTTTTACCGAAACTTCCAATCATTGGCAGCGGGAGTGGTTTTACGTTACGGAGCCCCGCAACACCAAGTGGGTAGCTACATCCACATTCCGTCCTGGCCCACCGTTACAGCTTGCATCATGGGTCAACAAGGGGCTGGACTGGGGATTAGTTGATGAAGTGTAGACTTTACAGAGCCGCATCCGAACCCTCCTCGAGAGAGACATCGATCTTGTCAACGTGATCCAAGTGATGTTAGTTTGCCGAATCATGCCATGCCAGCGCAGGTCTCGCCGCATGTGGGAGCTTAATCTAGAAGGACCACAAATGGCACCAAACACAAAGGGATGTGGAAGTTATTTTTCGGGAAGTGGAAACATCAGCCGAACACTACCGATGACGATGGCCTTAACTGCAACCGTCCGGATACCCCGGTAAGCACTTGTCTCCCGAACACTTAGTAAATATGCATACCCTAATATGGTACTGAGCAAGCTATCTTCTTCCAAGGCTGGACAAAGAAGGCGGAACTAATTATCTGTTCGGCCCCTCTGCCCGAGGGCCCGGCGAATCCTGTTCTAACAAGGACGTTGGCCCTGGCACCATACCAGATGCCTGTGAAGGAGGGCGAGGCGGAGAGTGAGAGGACCAAAGACGGCCCCTGTTCCAAGGGTGCACCGGACATTGTGTCCGGAGGAATCAAAATCCCCTCATCTGAAGACAAAAGTGAAGGGGGGGCCACTGCCTCCTTTCCTCCTAGGAAGAAAAGGGCCGCCTCCGAAGATTGGGAGAAGTAGGCTCCTAAGAGAGGCAAGATGCCTCAGGTGGGTGGCTCGGACTTGGAGGACATCGAAGCGCGGTCTCATGATGAGGACAAGCCTCAGGCCAAATCGTAAGTGAACAAGGCTGTTTTAAACATGTCCTGTTCCTTTCTTATAATGCCTGGAATCTTTTTTTTGTTTTTGCAGCTTAGCGCGCAGTCTTCCTCAATAATCCTCTTCCTCGGGGGACCTTCTCCTAGAGATGATGGAAAGCGAGACGCACCCACCGGGCTCTCCATCCAATGGGGCGGACAACTTCGAGGTGTCGTCGCGGAAGGTCTCCCCCGACCAACAAGTGGTGCAAGGGACGATGAAGACATAACCCGAAGGTGATACTTCGGTGGCTCAGGGTCCGATATATAGCCAGATACGAATGAACGGATCCCTTCAAAGGGTGGTCGTACTCCTACGACAGCCTCCAGAGACCCAGAGGCGCCGGATATCTTGACGAACATGCTGCGGCAGGTGGCTGTCTAAGAGGAACATCGTACCTTGATGGGCACGGTGGTTGAAAAGGTCTAGTCCGTGAAGAGTGGATTGGATAAGCCCTTTGCGAGCCTACTAAGAGGCTTCGAGGTTTGTACTGTAATATGTGCAATTGTGTTTTATTCGCAAAATACACCTGTGTATAGATAGTAGCCCCTGAGACTCGGGTTGGCTTCCCATGGGAGGCGAATGGAGGATCAAGAAAAAAATTCAATGACTAATCTGATTAACTTGAACACTGGCTGCTTCCCCCTAGCTACTTCCCATACTACGGATATTGTCGAGCTGCAACGGAAGCTAGATATGGCCGGGGATGACATTGCGTTAATCAATATGCGTCTTGATGAATCGCAAGGTATGTATTCAAGGTATTCCCTTCACATACATTGTTGTGATATAAGCATGATGCTGAAATTTATATACTGTAATATGCATGGCTGCAGATGGTGCCGCCGCCATTGAAATTCTTCGGGCGGAGCTGGCCCAGGCCAAGGAGCAGGCCTAGTATAGTAATGCGGCTGCTGAAAAGGCATCGGCTGAGTTAAAAGCCGAATGAGCTGCTCGGCGTCAAGACAAGGAGAAGATATCCACGATGGCGCTCGAACTAAAAAATGCTGCTAGCCGCTATGAACTCATTGAGAAGGAGAATGAAGCCAAAACTGCTGAAATTGGCAGGGCCTTACGAGAGGCGAGAGAAGCGCGGTCTGAATCCAGAGCCGTCCGTGAGGAGATCCGGCAAGCTAGGGAGATTGTGGCTGGTGAGCCATTTTTGCTATAGACTAAGTTCGGCGGTCTGAACTATGCTCAGCTTAACCAATTGTGGAGTTCTCCAGATGAGTTTTTAGACTTGCCGAAGAGTTCTTCCAATGCGACGCAGTTTTACCAGGCATGACAGGGGTATGCAACGGAGAAGCTTTCCTGGTCACAATTCGGCACGTCGAAGCGCCCCCTGTTGCTGAATGAGCAGATGTCCCAGTGGGCCGAGCTTCATAGGATATCCGGCGCTGCCATGAAGAACGTCATAATCCGGTTGTGGCCAACTGAGCATGTTCTGAATAGTTACTTCGGCTTGGTGCAGCGGCTTGTTGACGCAGTGCCACGTATCGACGCTGTGAAGCGGTCGGTGTGCATCAAGGGTGCATGGATGGCCTTTGCCGCGAGTCAATACGTTCTGGGGGAAGATGAAGGCCATCAATGTTGCGGTGAAGAGTCCACCCAAGGGCAAGGACCGCCACAAACCGGAGCATTATTTTGAAGATGTCCTAGTGGGCGCCCGCTTGATAGAGGGTCAGTGCTCGAAAGACATAATGTTCAAATGACGTGTATGGGAATTGTACGAGACAATTTTATAGTTAATCTGTTTTTATATATTACTTGAAAGTTTGTGTTCCTCCTGTGCGGCCGTTTTAATATAATTTGAAAGTTTTTCAGTCGTCGGCTTCAGACCCCTCGTAGGAAGTACGGGGGTGTTCGGAAAAGCATTTGATCACTCTTGACCCAACGTCTTGGTCCGTGAAGGAGGTGTCAATGCAACGAACCAAGCAACCAGACTATAGGGCGTTAACACATTCACTTAACCATAGGAGTTTTATGGTGGTTCTATGGCATAGCCCCTGGCATGTATGTGGCTTATTCATATGATGCGCTTACATATTTGACCGAAAAGAGGTCTTTCGTGTGACACAGAGGAATCGCTAAAGATTCCGATAAGTCAATGAGTGGTTGACCAGCTCTCGCCGGATCATGGCATTCAATTTTCGGCTTTCTCTTCTAAGGTGCTGAGCCAAGTGAACCGGAAGCACAATCACGGTAGTTCTCCCTTTACTACCCTAGCTAATAGAGCGGAATGTAGGATAGCAAGCATAGGAGCCGGGCAACCCAACTATTGACCCAAGACAAGATTCGGAGCTGATGCATATAAGGCCAAAGTCGCGACGCCGAAGAATGCTATAAAAGTTGTTCGGACTTTGTTGGCAACTCATTTGTTCCTGTACCGAGCCCCTACCAAGTTTAAGCCGGGGTATATCTGTGAAACGACCATAGGAGGCGTTTTCATTTGTGGAAAGACGCGGATGATTAATTTGGATAATGCGAGCTGGGACCAGAGGGATATGCCAATGATTACTTGATATATATAAGAGTCACGACCCCGGCGATTTGATATGCCCTGGGTCGAAGGCAGAGGACAAAGGCATGTTACAGGCTCGAAAAAGAGTGTGGTCTACAAAAAGTTATTTTCGACCTCCTGTCGCACGTCTGTGCCGCCTGTCCTCGGCGAGGGGAATCCTTGAAGGAAGTAGCCCCGTAGGTGAGTGCCCGAGTCACTGGCGCTATTGCTTCTACGAGTGAGCCAGCTGTCTTCTCCTACGCAAAAGTGGGTCATTAGAGCGGTAAGGGCTGTCATGGATCTAGGTCCTTCTTGACCGAGGTGGCGTGCAAGCCATTCATCCCAGACGCTGTGTTTAAAGGCCGCAAGGGCTTCCGCGTCCAGATAGTCGACGATTTGGTTCTTTTTAACTAAGAACCTAGTCCAGAGCTTCCTGGCTGACTCTTCGGGCTGCTGGACAATGTGACTTAAGTCATCGGCGTCTGGTGGCCGAACATATGTTCCTTGGAAGTTGTCGCAAAAGGTGTCCTCCAAATCTTCCCAGTTGCCAATAGAATTTTCTGGCAGACTGTTTAACCAGTACCGAGCTGGTCCTTTGAGGTTTAGTGGTAGGTATTTGATGGCATGAAGGTCGTCTCTGTGGGCCATGTGGATATGGAGGAGGAAGTCCTCGATCCATACCGTGGGATCCATTGTTCCATCGTATGATTTGATATTCATAGGCTTGAACCCGTCTGGGAATTGATGCTCCATTACTTCGTCTGTGAAGCAAAGAGGGTGTGCGGCGCCTCTATGTTGGGCCACACTATGATGTACCTCCGATGGAGTCCATTTGCGGTTTTCAGCTCGGGCGTGGCTAGGTTTGTCACATCCGAATAGGTGGCCGTCGTCGCGTGTCGAGGTATGTCCTCGCGATCCGTAGGACGCTCTTGAGTATCCTTCTTTACTACCCAAGTCCTGTTGACGGTCGTATGCACAACCCCGAGCTGTTTTGTTCTTGCCTTTACGGCGAGGTGGGGCGGTCTGGTGTTCGGCTTGATTTGCAGCTTTACCTGGACCAAGTTGTGGTCGACCTGACACCTTGTGCGATAATGGCACGGGCTCGAGTGCCTTGTCATCGCCCTGGGGTAGCAATCTACTCTTCGGGTAGCTTTTGGCTAGGCCACTAAGGCCGTATTCTTCGGCGGCCAGAACTTCGGTCCATCTATCACTGAGCAGATCTTGGTCCGCTTGAAGCTGCTGCTGCTTCTTTTTCAGGATCCTTGCAGTGGCTATTAGTTGGCGCTTGAAGCACTCCTGCTCAAGAGGTTCCGCAGGCACGATGAAATCCTCGGTGCCGAGGCTCACCTCATCCTCAGAGAGTGGAAGGTAATTGTCTTCCTCCGAATCTTCGTGCGTGGCCTGTTTACCAGGGCTAACCTACCCATCTTCCCATTCATCTTGTTCATTAGCTGTATCAACGGGATCGTCGTTGTCTTCGGCATCGTCGTCCATACCGTCAATGTTCTCGGAGTCTTAATCAAGTGTATCGGTCGAATCCTCGACCGTGGCTATGAAGTGGGCGGTGGGTGGGAAGAAAAATTCTCCATCGTCAGCCCCTGGTCCGAGCCGGATATAGTTCGGCCGTGAGTCCTCCGCCAAGGACAGGTTTTTTAATGAGTTTAGCACATCGCCCAAAGGCGAGTGCTAGAAGATGTCTGCGGCGTTGAACTTGAAGATCGATAAACGATCAAGTTCGGCGTCCGCAGGCTCACGTTGTTCGGAACTTACGGCTGGAGACGAGTCCGGAGTTCTGGTGACAAAGATGTCGTGAGAGGGTAAGTCTGTGTGCGGCTCCAACACCGTGGAATCCGCGACCTCCGTGGTGGGGTTGATCTTCCCGTCCTTGGATGGCGCAGCTTGCTCCAGTTCTAGGGCTAGACCGGTTACAGGAGTAATCTCCTGGATGCGGCCTGATGATAGATATAGGTCATGATTATCGGGGGTGACCGGGAGCGGCTACCGCGGTCTCGAATCTCGCGAAGATCAAGTCTCCATGGATGTCCGCAACGTAGTTCAAGCTCCCAAATCCGACCTAATGGCCAGGGGCATAGCTTTCGATATGCTCCAAATGGCCAAACGAGCTGGCCCGTAGTACGAAGCCACTGAAGATGAAGATCTGTCTGGGGAGGAAAGTTTCTCCTTGGACAGCGTCATTATTGACGATTGAAGGGGCCATCAAACCTTTTAGCTACAACACAGAGGAACTCTCAATGAAGGCACCAATGTCGGTGTCAAAACCGGCGGATCTCGGGTAGGAGGTCCCAAACTATGCATCTAAGGTCGATGGTAACAGGAGATAAGGGACACGATGTTTACCCAGGTTCGGGCCCTCTCTATGGAGGTAATACCCGTCCTGCTTGATTGATATTGATGAATAGGAGTATTACAAGAGTTGATCTACCTCGAGATCGTAATGGCTAAACCCTAGGGGTCTAGCTTGTATGGCTATGATAATGAGTCTCTCCTATCCGTACTAAGTCCTCCGGTTTATATAGACACTGGGAGGATCTAGGGTTACACAAGGTCAGTTACAAAGGAAGGAATCTACATATCCGGTCGCCAAGCTTGCCTTCCATGCCAAGGAGAGTCCTATCCAGACACGGGTGCAGTCTTCGGTCTTCGTATCTTCATAGCCCATCAATCTGGCCCATGGCCAACAGGCCGGATGCCCGAGGACCCATTAGTCCAGGACTCCCTCAGTGAGCCTTGGCAATGAGGATTTTATCGTACATGAGGAACCTCTCGAGTAGGAGCGCTTTAAACGCTAGCTAACAGCCACTACAAGGAGCCTAAAAAAGAAGCAGTAACAACTTCAAGATGACAAAGATCTGCTCAATGATAGATGGACCGATGTCCTAGCAGCCGAAGAGTACGGCCTCAAGCGCCCAAGCAAAAGCCACCCGAAGCGCAAATTCCTACCTCAAGGCACCGGAGCCCATACCATCATTGCGCAATGCGGCTAACCGACCGCCACGTGGTCAGGATAAAACGACAACTCAAGCCGAACACCAGCCCGCCCCGCCTCATCGTAAAGGCAGAGGTAAAACAGGTTGTGGTTATACATATGACCTTCGGCAGGACCTGGACAATAGAGCAGGACATACCAGATCGATCTACGGATTGCGAGGACGTGCCCTGACACGTGATGATGGCTATCTATTCGGACGTGACAAGCCTAGTCATGCGCGGGACGAAAACCGCAGACGGACTCCATCGGAGCTACGTTGTGATGTGGCGCGATATAGAGGCGCCGCACACCCTCTTTGCTTCACTGACGAAGTAATGGAGCATGAATTCCCAGAAGGGTTTAAACCCGTGAATATTGAATCATACGATGGAACAACTAATCCCGCGGTGTGGATTGAGGATTTTCTTCTCCATGTCCATATGACCCGCGGAGAGGACCTCCACGCCATCAAATACCTCTTGTTAAAACTCAAAGGTCCAGCTCGACACTGGTTAAATACTCTACCAGAAACTCTATTGGTAGCTGGGTGGATTTTGAAGACGCCTTCCGCGACAACTTCCAAGGTACATATGTCCGGCCACCAGATGCCGATGACTTAAGCCATATAGTTCAACAGCCCGGAGAGTCAGCCAGGAAATTCTGGACTAGGTTCCTAACCAATAAGAACCAGATCATCGACCGTCCGGATGCCGAATCCCTAGCGGCCTTTAAACATAGCATCTGCGACGAATGGCTCGCCCGCCAGCTCGGCCAAGAAAAGCTGAAGTCCATGGCAACCCTCACAGCACTCATGACCCGCTTTTGTGCGGGTGAAGATAGTTGGCTGGCCCGTAGCAAAAACAATGCAAGCAACGCCGGCACCTCTAAAGCCAGAAATAGCAACGACAAATCCTGACGCAACAGACACAAGCGTCAAAACAACAATGAGAACACCGATGATATGGCGGTCAATGCCGGATTCAGTGGATCTAAGTCCGGTCAGCGGAAGAAGCCGTTGAAAAAGAACAATTCGGGCTCATCTAGCCTGGACTACATACTCGATTGTCCGTGCCAGATCCATGGCACCCCAGACAAACCACCCAATCATACCAACATAGATTGTTGGGTTTTTAAACAGACCGGCAAGTTAAATGCCAAAAGCAAGGAGAAGGGATCGCAAAGCGAGGACAACAACGAGGAGCCCCGGCCACCGAACAAAGGGGAACATAAAAGATTTGCCCCTCAGGTCAAAACTGTGAACATGATATACGCTACCCACATCCTCAAGAGGGAGCGCAAGCGCGCGCTCAGGGACGTCTACGCGATAGAGCCAATTGCCACAAAATTTAATCCATGGTCGGGATGCCCGATCACTTTCGATCGTCGAGATCATCCAACCAGTATCCGTCACGGCGGTTCAGCCACACTGGTCCTGGACCCAATAATTGATGGGTTCCACCTGACGCAAGTCCTGATGGACAGTGGCAGCAACCTCAACCTGCTCTATCAGGATACAGTGCGCAAAATGGGCATTAATCCATCATGGATCAAGCCCACAAAGACCACCTTTAAAGGAGTCATACCAGGTGTAGAGGCCCGCTGTACGGACTCAATCACACTAGAGGTTGTCTTTGGATCTCCAAACAACTTCCTAAGCGAGGAGTTAATCTTCGATATCGTCCCCTTTCGCAGCGGCTATCACGCACTCCTTGGACGAACCGCATTTGCTCGATTCAACGCAGTGCCACACTATGCTCATCTCAAGCTCAAGATGCCCGGACCACACAACGTCATAACAGTTAATGGAAACACAGAACACTCCCTCCGCACCGACGAGCACATCGCTACCTTAGCAGCAGAAGTACAGAGCGGCCTTTTCAAGCAGAACCTTAATTCGGCGGCCGAGCACCCAGACGCTGTCAAGAGAGTCCGGACTATTCTGCCGCAGGACAACTCGGGTCGTCAAGAGCTCGACTAGCAATTCGGCCTCCGTCCCAGTCTCGACCAAGTGGCGGCAATTGTACCGCGTGTACATAACTACGCACTCAAAATACCATGGGCTTGGATGGAGGCATAACTAGCTTGTGATCCACAATACGGCTCGACCGCCCCCGGACACACCTACTTTCACTTTTTCTTCTTTCTCCTTTCCAGGTTTCTTTTCCACAGGCCTTCCCTGACGGCTTGACGATCGGTCCTTTTTGAAGGATAAAAACACCAAGACGAGAAGAAGCATGGACGTACCAAGGAATTTTTAGGTGGTTTCTTTAACGACTCATTTACCTCTTCTCAGGACCCACATGAAGTTCTCCCTTGGTTAATGCATATTAAGTAGCCTTTTGCTTATTGCACTACTTGTATAAATGCGCTTTAACGCACCAATGAAATTATAATGGAAATAGTTTGCGGCCCAAATTTTACGGCTCTAGCTTACTACCCTTCCTTTTTTTGATAACTTTATCAAATAGCAC
Organism: Triticum aestivum; assembly: GCF_018294505.1. Taxonomy (NCBI): domain Eukaryota; kingdom Viridiplantae; phylum Streptophyta; class Magnoliopsida; order Poales; family Poaceae; genus Triticum; species Triticum aestivum. The sequence goes on along the minus strand of NC_057803.1, from coordinate 22,208,082 downwards.
CCGTACACTTTGGTATGTTTTAATTTTCCAGGGGCTTCATAGCGCCCCACAACACGGCAACAAAGACCGAACACTTTTTACAGTATAATTCGGCACCCTCAATTCAGCACTATATGCATTGGCTCTGAATCATGTCTTTGGTCAATAGTTGGGTTGCCCGTCTCCTGTGCTTGCTACCTTACGTTCTGTTATATCGGCTAGGGTAGTAAAGGGAGAACTACTCCGATTGTGCCCTGGTTTACCCGGAGGAGCACCTCAGTAGAGAAAGTCGAAAACTGACTGTCATGATGCGGCGAGGGCCGGTTAGCTCTTCGGAGGTCTCAAATCTTTAGAGATTTTTTCCGCACTACGCGAGGGATCGGTACTTACCCGATCAGGTGTTTAGAGCATCCTAGTTCGGATACTAGGGGCTACGCCTATATTTTTATTGTCAAACTCCTATGGCTAAGTGAGGGTGCTAAAGCTGCATAGTCCGATTTCCTGGTTCGTCGCACTAAACACCTCCTTCAAGGACCAAACAATTGGATCAAGAGTGTTTAGATTACATCCCGAACACCCCCGTACTACCTACGTGGGGGCAGAAGCCGACGACTGGCCAACTCTCAGATTTCACACAACACGGCCGCACATGAGGTGATTTTTTTAAATAAAAACATTATGTTACATAACGACTTTGTTTCATCATACAAGGCAGAGACAACATGAATGTATTCATTCAAAAATAATGTCTTGCGCACATTGTGTCGCCATAATACGAGACCCCTCCAGGATGTCTTCAAAATACCGCTTGGGCATGCAGTTCTCCTTGCCCTCTGGCGGTACCCCGATCGTAAGCTTGACGACGTCCATCTTCGCCCACCACACCTTGACGCGGGCGAAGGCCATGCGCGCGCCCTCGATGCAGAATGACCGCTTGACGACTTCCAGCCGAGGGCATGCATTCGTCAGCCGCTTCACGAGCCCGAAGTAGCTGCTGGGTATAGCTTTGGCAAGCCACAGCCGGATTATTATATCCTTCATGGCTAGTTCGGCCACCCTATGCAGCTCGACCATCTGTTTTAGCTGATCGCTAAAGGGCACTGGATGTTTAGGCGCAAGATATTGTGACCAGAATAGCTTATCCGTAGAGCTCCCTTATTCGGCTCGGAAGAACTCTGCAGTGTCAGACACACTGTGCGGCAGATCCGCAAACGCCCCTGGAGAACTCTGAATCCAGGTTAGTAAGAGATACTTCTTCTTTGCATATTTGCTCTGCATACTAAACGCCTTACCCGCCGCAATTTTCTTGGCCTCCTGGATCTCCTGGAGGGTGCCCTGGGCCTCAATCCGGGCCTCTTCCGCACTTTGGCGGGCCGTAGCGACTTCGGTCTCTCGAGCCGAAATGTCGCACTCCAAGGATTCACATTTCTTCACCGCATCGTGGAGCTTTTGCTGGACCTCATCAAGTTGGGCCTCGTGCTTCTCACGGGCGGCTTTTTCCTAGGCAGCTTTCTCCTCGGCCTGGGCCAGGGCCTGTTTAAGGACCTCGACCTCGGTCGCCGCTCCTACACATATGATGGAACTATGGTGAATACGCACTATTTATTCTTTCCAAATATACAGCCAGTCAGTACATACCTTGCTTGTCTTCTAGTGGCTTCCTCGCTTGGCCGAGGTCCTCCTTGGCCCGCTCCAGTCTCTACTTCAGTCCGGAGACTTTGGCAGTCTGTGAGGCTGTGGCCAACAATGACGCCTGCTTATTCATATAAGACATATTTAGTTAGTTTCCTGCGAAAATAAATTGATCCTATGTCCGGCTCTTCTTTCCGAACACCGGACAGTGTCTCAGGGGCTACTGTCTATATTGGGATTTTCTCTTTTGTGTCGCTTACCTCAAAACCTGTCAGCAGGCTACTGCAGGCTTCGGTTAGTCCACTTGACGGACTGAACCCTCTCAATCACTGTACCCATAAGTATAAGGTGTTCATCCACAATGGAAGCGCCTCGTAGCGCTTCCAGAAGATTATCCGGTGCCTCCGGTTGGACAAAGGTCACCAGTGGAATAGGCACACCCCCTTCTTTCGAAGGAGGTTGCTCGCCGGATTCTGGAGCCGTATAGCTCTCCGGACTTGTATTCGACTGGGGCCGAACTGAGCAAATCTCCCATCCCTAGTCGCCATGGGGGTCTGCTCCCCCATGTGTCCGACAGCCGAGGTTTCGCCCTCTGGCGTTACCCTGGCAGCCTCCTGAACCTCTCCCTGGCTGGAGAAGGTCCTTTGGGACAACACCTCGTCATCGCCCTTGGCCGACGGTGACTCGCTGTTCATCGCCTTCGAATCCAATGAACCTCTTGATGAGGATCGCAGGGAGATTTCGTGGGCCGGACTGCAATGGCATAAATTAACATATTATATTATGAAGCAAGAGAGGCCGGATGCATGGACATATGCGGGTTTTTTGTACTTACAACGCGGCCAGAGGTTTATTTTGGGGGCATCGCTCCGGGCTGCTGTCGACGTCCCACGCGGAGTTATCCGCAGGGGGACCCTTCCCCATCTTGGGCGCCTCCGCCTCCAGATTTGTGAAGGCCGCCCTCTTGTTCCTCCCCCTCCAGATTTCTTCCTCCTCCTCGCCATCGTCTTCGGCGGCGGAGGAGTGAGTCTTGTCTTCGGACGACACGTCTGAAGCTCCCTTGTGGCGGGGCCACCCCGGACCCCCTTGGCCTTCTTCTCTGGCACCTTATAGGGCGTCGGCACCAACATCTTCGCCAGGAGCGGGATGACTGGTTCCTCGGGAAGCGGAGCCGAACATTGAATCCTCTCTGCCCTCTGTGTCCATACCTTAAAAAATAATAAAGTTTAGATATCCTCCTTGAAATAAGCAAGTAGAAGATGCGCCTGGAGACTTCAAAGGCTTACCGCATTGGCAGAATGGGTAATATCATGCTCGCAATCCGAGTCTATGGCTGGCGGCGTCTCGTTGCCCTTAAAGAGCAACTTCCAGGCATCTTTGTGAGTGGTTCCGAAGAGCCTTTCCAAGGTTTGGTGCTTCTTCGGGTCGAATTCCCATAAGGGGCAGCTTCGGCTTTGGCATGGGAGGATCCGGTGAACCAGCATCACCTGGATTACGTCGATGAGCTTGATGTTTTTATCCACCATGCTTTGAATGTGCGTTTGCAGTGCTATTATCTCGTCCGACGAAGACCAATTTGGGCCCTTCTCTATCCAGGAGGTGAGCCGCGTTGGAGCTCCGGACTTGAATTCGGAAGCTGCGGCCCAGGTGGCGTCGCGAGGCTCTGTGATATAGAACAACAGTTTCTGCCACTCCTTGACGGTCTCCACAAAAGTACCCTTGGGCCATGTGACATTGGGCAGCTTGCTCACCATGGCGCCTCTGCACTCTGCGTGCTGGCCATCCACCACCTTCGGCTTCACGTTGAAAATCTTGAGCCATAGTCTGAAGTGGGGTTGGATGCGGAGGAAGGCCTCACACATGACAATGAATGCCGAGATGCTGAGGAAAGAATTCAGGGCTGGCTCATGGAAGTCTAGCCCGTAATAGAACATAAGCCCGCGAACGAAAGGGTGGAGAGGAAACCCTAACCCGCAGATGAAATGAGGGATGAACACCATCCTCTCATTGGGATTCGGGTGGGGATGATTTGCCCCTTGGCTGGAAGCAAGTGGGCGATTTCTTTCGCCACATACCCGGCCTCCCGAAGCCTGGTGATGTCCTTCTCCCTAACGGAGGTGGCCATCCACTTGCCTTGCCCTCCAGATCTGGACATGGTGGAGTGCTTCCTTGGGGCGGAAATAATGAGGACTTGGGCGGTGGAGCTCGAGAATGGAAGAGCAAAGAAAGAGAGAAGGCGTGGGTGAAGAAAAGGGAGTCCTTATATCCTTATAAAGGCAGTGAATATCAAGCGCCTCCCCACTCGCCTTAAAACGCGCCTATTCCCAAGGGTTGTGTAAACGGCACGGTTAGATTACCCACGCTCGTATTGATGAGAATCCCGCAATAAGAGGACACGGTCTCTGCTTCGACAAGACGTGCCTATGAAAACCGCGTCTCGAAACATGGAACGGCAGATGGAAAATGGTTCTAAATGATGACCAAGTAGACGTGATGTCACATTACAAAAAGTATATTATATTCTTTGCGGTTGTGTGTGGTACTTGTGTTGTAGATCCGGACACGTTCATTGCGTCCGAAGACTATCTTGGAGTATTTAGACAGGGGAACCTGCCTAGCAATGCCGAAGACAATCTGCGCGCCGGACACCTCGTCATTGAAGCTGCTGGTTTAGGGGCTACTGAGGGAGTCCTGGACTAAGGGGTCCTCGGGTGTCCGACCTATTAGACATTGGTCGGACTGATGGGCTGTGAAGATATAAAGACCGAAGACTCTACTCGTGTCCTGATCGGACTCTCCTTGACGTGGAAGGCAAGCTTGTCATCCGAATATGAAGATTCCTTTCTCTATAACCGACCTTATGTAACCCTAGATCTTTCCAGTGTCTATATAAACCGGAGGGCCAGGTCCATAGACAGATATCCTCATAATCGTAGTCAGATAGGCTAGACTCTTAGGGTTTAGCCATTATGATCTCGTGGTAGATTAACTCTTGTAATACTCATATTCATCAAGATCAATGATACGTCTCCAACGTATCTATAATTTTTGATTGTTCCATGCTATTATATTACCTCTTTTGGATGTTTATGGGCTTTATTATACACTTTTATATTATTTTTGGGACTAACCTATTAACTGGAGGCCCAGCCCAAATTGTTGTTTTCTTGCCTATTTCAGTGTTTCAAAGAAAAAGGAATATCAAACGGAGTCCAAACGGAATGAAACCTTCGGGAGAGTTATTTTTGGAATGGAAGCAATCCAGGAGACTTGAAGTAGACGTCAAGGAAGCTTCGAGGTGAACACGAGCTAGTGAGGCACGCCTGCCCCCTGGGCGCGCCCCCACCCTCGTGGCTCCCCTGACCGACTTCTTTCACCTATATATGTCCATATACCCTAAAAACACCAGAGAGCAGAATAGAACGGGAGTTCCACCGCCAGAAGCCTCCGTAGCCACCAAAAACCAATCTAGACCCATTCCGGCACCCTGCTAGAGGGGGGAGTCCCTCTCCGGTGGCCATCTTCATCATCCCGATGCTCTCCATGATGAGGAGGGAGTAGTTCTCACTCGGGGCTAAGGGTATGTACCAGTAGCTATGTGTTTGATCTCTCTCTCTCTCTCTCGTGTTCTTGAGTCGGCATGATCTTGATGTATCACGAGCTTTGCTATTATAGTTGGATCTTATGATGTTTCTCCCCCTCTACTCTCTTGTGATGAATTGAGTTTTCCCTTTGAAGTTATCTTATCGGATTGAGTCTTTAAGGATTTGAGAACACTTGATGTATGTCTTGCATGTGCTTATTTGTGGTGACAATGGGATATTACGTGATCCACTTGATGTGTGTTTTGGTGATCAACTTGTGAGTTCCGTGACCTCGTGAACTTATGCATAGGGGTTGGCACATGTTTTCGTCTTGACTCTCCGATAGAAACTTTGGGGCACTCTTTGAAGTTCTTTGTGTTGGTTGTATAGATGAATCTAAGATTGTGTGATGCATATCGTATAATCATACCCACGGATACTTGAGGTAACATTGGAGTATCTAGGTGACATTAGGGTTTTGGTTGATTTGTGTCTTAAGGTGTTATTCTAGTGCGAACTCTAGGATAGATTGAACGGAAAGAATAGCTTCGTGTTATTTTACTACGGACTCTTGAATAGATCGATCAGAAAGGATAACTTTGAGGTGGTTTCATAGCCCACAATAATCTCTTCGTTTGTTCTACACTATTAGTGACTTTGGAGTGACTCTTTGTTGCATGTTGAGGGATAGTTATATGATCCCATTATGTTATTATTGTTGAGAGAACTTGCACTAGTGAAAGTATGAACCCTAGGCCTTGTTTCAACGCATTGCAATACCATTTTCACTCACTTTTATCATTAGTTACCTTACTGTTTTTATATTTTCAGATTACAAAAACCTATATCTACCATCCATATTGCACTTGTATCACCATCTCTTCGCCAAACTAGTGCACCTATACAATTTACCATTGTATTGGGTGTGTTGGGGACACAAGAGACCTTTGTTATTTGGTTGCAGGGTTGTTTGAGAGAGACCATCTTCATCCTACGCCTCCTGCGGTATGATAAACCTAAGGTCATCCACTTGAGGGAAATTTGCTACTGTCCTACAAACCTCTGCATTTGGAGGCCCAACAACGTCTACAAGAAGAAGGTTGTGTAGTAGACATCAAGCTCTTTTCTGGCGCCATTGCCAGGGAGGTTAGCGCTTGAAGGTATATCTTTAAATCTTGCAATCGAGTCTTCTAGTTTCTTGTTTTATCACTAGTTTAGTTTATAAAATAAAACTATAAAAAAATGGAATTTAGTCTGTCTCATACGCTTCACCTTTTTAATATCTTTCGTGAGAACGATGGAAAGGAAAATTGTGCTCAAGTGCTAGAAGAAGAAGTCTATAAAATATTTGGCAGAAAATCTTTGAATGATGAGCATGATTGCAATGTTGTTAGTATGAACTCCTGGAATATCGATATTACTAATGATGATTGCACCAGTCATGATGAAAATATCCCTTATAAGAATGTCAATTTTTGTGGAGTGGATAGAGTTTGCAAGTACACACCAAATAGGGAAGATAGATTTTGCAAGAGGCATAAGTATTTGGAAACAAAATGGTTGCAAGAGAGGCTAGATGTTTGTGTTGAAAATTTAAAATTTCTTCGCCATACTTGTGAACTTTGCAATGAACATGGTCATTTAAATCTCCAATGCAAATTGTTTCATGATCGTATCGTGCCCAAAAATTGTGATGATTTGATTTTCCTTGCACATCATAATGAACTTACTTTGCTTTTGGGTTATGAAGAAATGAAACGTATAACTAAGCATATTCCAGAATATAACCTTGAAAATTTCCTCGATATTGATCTAGAAGAAATTTTTCTGTATTGTGCGGTGAATTGCATTGAAAATCCTTATATTTCCAATTACATAAAGAAAATAAAACAAATAGAGGATGAAGAGAATACAAATGAAAGGGAAGAGGCTTCCCAATATCCTCCTATTATTTCTTATGATGAATCAGGTAACGAGGAGGAGCCTCCTATTCAACCAATCTCATTAATAAGGAGCTCCAAAAAGAGGGTTAAACCCACACATGATGTGAAGAAGAAAAAGAAAAGACAGAGAAGCAAAGGTAGAAAGGTATCCCTCCCAAATGATGTTGCTCCTATTACTCATTGTGATAATGGTAATTGCTATACTATTGGTGCTATCCATACTATTAATGACGAGAGTGATTATGCTTATGATATGAAAAGGACCAAGCTTGGGGATGCTATGTTTAATGAGAATGACATGCTTGAGAATATATTTGCTGCAATTAATGTTCATCCAAAGCTTGGGGATGATATGTTTAATGAAGATGATATTTCTAGCCTCCCAAGTTTTGATATGCAATTTTTTTATGATGATAGCATGCCTCCTACTTATGATGATTATATTGATGAAAGTGGGTTTGGAAGAGTATCAACTTTAGGAAGTAATGATCCCACTATTTTGGAGGATGTTGAATCTTATTGTGATAATTATGAAAGTGGATTTGGAGAGGTCATGACTTTATTTAGTAATGATTCCACTATCTTGGAAGAGGTTTCAATTGATTATGATGAGAACAAAGTTGCTACTTATGATGATTATTATGATGATACTTATGCTGTAAAAAGTAGTGATGATTATATTAATAAAACTTGTCATGATTATGATTACCCTTTTTCCGAACGTTACTCTTTTAATGTGGAAACAATTTATAGTATTCTAGTCTCTTATGATACTTCCACTATTTTGAATGAGAAGAATTTTGCTTATGTGGAGAGTAATAAAATTTCTATGCTTTTAGATCATGAAAATAATGCTTTATGTGATAGTTATACTGTTGAATTTATTCATGTCGCTACTTAAAATTACTACGAGGGAGGAACATATGCTTGTAGGAATTGCAATAATATCAAGTTTCCTCTCTATGTGCTTAAAGTTTTGAAGTTATGCTTGTTTTGCCCTCCTATGCTAGTTGATGATGGTTCCCACAAGTTGTTTGCTCACAAAATACCTATGCATAGGAAGTGGGTTAGACTTAAATGTGCTAGTCATATTCTTCATGATGCTCTCTTTATGTTACAATTATAATCTTTTATGTGAGCGTCATTGAAATTATCATGCCTAGCTAGGGGCGTTAAACGATAGCACTTGTTGGGAGGCAACCCAATTTTGTTTTTGTTCTTTACTTTTTGTTCCTGTTTAGTAATAAATAATTCATCTAGCCTATTTTTAGATGTGGTTTTATGTTTTAATTAGTGTTTGTGCCAAGTAGAACCTTTGGGAAGACATGGGTCAAGTCTTTGTGATCTTGCTGTAAAAAACAGAAACTTTAGCGCTCACGAGAATTGCTGCCATTTTTATATTGAAGAGTGATATTTAGTTAATTATTTTGAAGATTATTAATAGATAAATTATTCACATCCAGAAATTTATTTTAGAATTTTTGCGGTTCCAGAAGTAGTCGAAACCTACAGATTACTAAAGAATGTTTTGTTTTTGACAGATTCTGTTTTCTATGTGTTGTTTGCTTATTTTGATGAATCTATGAGTAGTATCAGATGGTACGAACCATAGATGAGTTGGAATACAGTAGATATCACACCAATATGAATTTAGAATGAGTTCACAACAGTACCTAAGTGGTGATTTATTTTCTTATACTAACGGAGCTTACGAGTTTTCTGTTAAGTTTTGTGTTGTGAAGTTTTCAAGTTTTGGGTAAAGATTCGATGGACTATGGAATAAGGAGTGGCAAGAGCCTAAGCTTGGGGATGCCCAAGGAACCCCAAGGTAACATTCAAGGACAACCAAGAGCCTAAGCTTGGGGATGCCCCGGATGGCATCCCCTCTTTCGTGTTCGTTCATCGGTAACTTTACTTGGAGCTATATTTTTATTCATCACATGATATGTGTTTTGCTTGGAGCGTCATTTTTTTGTTTTGCTTGCTGTTTAAATAAAATACCAAGATCTGAAATTCTTAAATGTTAGAGAGTCTTCATGTAGTTACATAATTATTCGACTACTCATTGAGCTTCACTTATATCTTTTGGAGTAGTTTGTCATTTGCTCTAGTGCTTCACTTATATCGTTTTAGAGCATGGCGGTGGTTTTATTTTGGAGAAATAGATGAACTCTCATGCTTCACTTATATTATTTTGGGAGTCTTTAGAACAGCATGGTAATTTGCTTTGGTTATGAAACTAGTCCTAATATGATGGGCATCCAAGATGGGTATAATAAAAACTTTCATATAGAGTGCATTGAATACTATGAGAAGTTTGATACTTGATGATTGTTTTGAGATATGAAGATGATGATATTAGACTCATGCTAGTTGAGTAGTTGCGCATTTGAGAGATACTTGTGTTAAAGTTTGTGATTCCCGTAGCATGCACGTATGGTGAACTGTTATGTGATGAAGTCGGAGAATGGTTTATTTATTGATTGTCTTCCTTATGAGTGGCAGTTGGGGACGAGCGATGGTCTTTTCCTACCAATCTACCCCCCTAGGAGCATGGGCATAGTACTTTTTTCGATAACTAATATATTTTTGCAATAAGTATGTGAGTTCTTTATGACTAATGTTTAGTCCATGGATTATACGCACTCTCACCCTACCACCATTGCTAGCCTCTCTACTACCGCGCAAATTTCGTCGGTACCATAAACCCACCATATATGTTCCTCAAAACAGCCACCATACCTACCTATTATGGCATTTCCACAGCCATTCTGAGATATATTGTCATGCAACTTTCCACCATTCCGTTTATTATGACACGCTCCATCATTGTCATATTGCTTTGCAGGATCATGTAGTGGACATCGTATTTGCGGCAAAGCCACCTTTCATAATTCTTTCATAAATGTCACTCATGAGTCATTGCACATCCCAGTACACCGCCGGAGGCATTCATATAGAGTCATATTTTGTTCTAAGTATCGAGTTGTAATTCTTGAGTTGTAAGTAAATAAAAGTGTGGTGATCATCATTATTAGAGCATTGTCCCATTGAGGAAAGGATGATGGAGACTATGATTCCCCCACAAGTCGGGATGAGACTCTGGAGAGAAAAAAAGAGCGGGCATAAAAAAAGAGAAAAGGCCCAAATAAAAAAATGAGAGAAAAAGAGAGAAGGGACAATGTTACTATCCTTTTACCACACTTGTGCTTCAAAGTAGCACCAAGATCTTCATGATAGAGAGTCTCCTATGTTGTCACTTTCATTTACTAGTGGGAATCTTTCATTATAGAACTTTGCTTTTATATTCCAATGATGGGCTTCCTCAAAATGCCCTAGGTCTTCGTGAGCTAGCAAGTTGGATGCACACTGTCGGTGTAAAAACCGACAGATCTCGGTAGGGGGTACCGAACTATGCGTCTAGGATCGATGGTAACAGGAGACGGGGGACACGATGTTTACCCAGGTTCGGGCCCTCTCTATGGTAATGAGTATCTCCCCTTTACGGACTAACCCCTCCGGTTTATATAGACACCCCGGGGGGGGATCTATGGTTACATAGAGTCGGTTACATAAGAAGGAATCTTCATAGTCGGTCGCCAAGCTTGCCTTCCACGCCAAGGAGAGTCCAATCCGGACACAGGTACATTCTTTGGCCTTCATGTCTTCACAGCCCATCAGTCCGGCCCACGGATAACAGGCCGGACACCCGAGGACCCCTTAGTCCAGGACTCCCTCAGTATCCCCTGAACCTGGCTTCAATGACGAGGAGTCCGGCATGTAGATTGTCTTCGGCACTGCAAGGCGAGTTCCCTTTTATCCGAACTTGAAGATAGTCTTCGGATTCGATGATAGTATCCGGACCTATCACACACACCATACATAACCGTAGAGAGAACATATTTTTACACGAGTCTAATCTGCTGACAGCTTTTTATAATATGACATCACGTCTGTCCGATCATAATTTTGAACCGTTTTTCGTCTGCCGCTCCATGTTTCGAGACGCGGTTGCCATTGGCACGTCTTGTCGAAGAAGAGATCGTGTCCCCTTATTACGGGATTCTCATCAATACGGGCGTGGGCGACCCAACCGTGCCGTTTGCACGACCCATGGGAATAGGCGAGCTTAAGGCGAGTGGTGAGACGCTTGATATTCATGGCCTTTATAAGGGGATAAGGATTCCCTTTCTTCACTCACACCTCGGATCCTGCTCAGTCCTTCTGTCCCTGAGCTCCAGCACCCAAGCCTTTAGCTTTTCCCTCGTCCGAGAAAGCACTCCAGAGATGTCCGGATCCGGAGCTGGGGGTAAGTGGATGGCCTCCTCCGTCAATAAGAGGGATATAAGGGCGCTCCGGGAGGCCGGATATCTGGCCAAGGAGATCGCTCACCGACTCCCGGCCAAGGGACATATCGTCCCTACTCTAGAGCCCCACGAGAGGGTTGTGTTTCTCACACATTTCGTCTACGGGTTGTGCTTCTCTCTTCACCCCTTCGTCCGTGGACTATTTTTTTTACTACGGTATAGACGTCCATGACCTAGCCCCCAACTTCATCCTCAACATCACGGCATTCATTGTCGTGTGCGAGGCCTTTCTTTACATCCCGCCTCATTTCGGCCTATGGCTGAAGACCTTCTATGTGAAGCCGAAGGTGGTGAGTGGCCAACAAGCAGAGTGCGGAGGCGCCATGGTGGGAAAGATGCCCAATGTTACCTGGCCCGAAGGCTCATTCGCTGAGACGGTGAAATGGTGGCAATCGGGGTGGTTCTATATCACCGAGCCACGTGACGCCAACTGGGTGGCGGCCCCCGAATTCCGATCCGGAATCCCGATGCGGCTCACCTCCTGGCAAGAGAGGGGCCTAACTTGGGGTCCCTCGGACGAGCTGACTGGGCTCCAGACGTGCGTCCAGAACATGATAGATAGGAAGATCAAGCTCGTCAACATGGTCCAGGTCATGCTCATTCATCGGGTCCTTCCGTGCCAACGCCGGACTTGCTATCTGTGGGAGTACGATCCGGCCAAGCACCGGATGCTACTAGAGCACTTCGGCAAGACGCACGAAGAAATCTGGAAAGTGCTCTTCAAGGCCGGCGAGATGCCACCGCCCATGACCGAAGATCACGGGCTCAGCTTAAGACGCTAGGCTAACCCCGTAAGTTCTTTTAATGTTTTCAAGGCGTACCCTTTACTAGCATATTTTGAGAAAAAGCCTAAGCTTTCCTACCCATATTTTCAGGCCTGGATCAAGATAGTTGAGGGGATTAACTGCCTGGCTCCGCTGCCCGAAGACCAAGAATTCCCATTACCGACGAAAATGCTTTTTCCAGCACCTTATGAGGTGCCAGAGAAGACGGCCAAGAAAGCGGCCAAAGGGGCCAAGAAGGGCCCTCGCCAAAAAGATGCTCCAGACGTGATGCCCGAAGACGAGACTTCCTCTTCGTCCGCTGACGATGACGACGAAGAGGAAGAAGAAAGCGACTCCCCACCAGAAGTGGGGAGGAAGAAGAGAGTGGCCTCCACAAATCTGGAGGCGAAAGCGCCTAAGTGGGTTAGAGGCTCCCTCGCGGATAACTCTGTGTGGGATGTTGATAGCAGTCCAGAGCGACCTCCCTGGACCAAGCCTCGGGCCGCCTCGTAAGTACCAGAATCCGAAAACATCTGGCCTTCCCGGTTTGTAATATTGATATACCTTAAACCTTGTTATTCCAGTCCAGCGCGAGATGGCTCACCGCAATCCTCGATAGAAGGGTCGCTAGACACAAAGGATATGGCTAGCATGTCTCCGCCACCTGCTCATTCTGTCTCTCCCAAGGGTGACGACGAGGTGGTGTCGCAAAAGTCCTTCCCCGACCAGGGGGGCTTCCAGAGATCGTCGGGGTGGTGCCCCAAGACGATTCCTCAGTCGCCGGACACATGGGGAAAAAATCCCCTATGGGGACTGGTGACGGGGGCCGACTTCCCATCGGACCTGAGCCGGATACCATTCTGGAGATCTATGCGGCTCCGGAGTCCAGCGGACGGCATTCCCCAAAAGGAGGGAATGTGCCTGTTCTGCCGGTGACCTCTATCCAACCAGAGGCACCGGATAATCAGCGGGAGGCGCTACGAGGCGCCTCTATTGTGGATGAACACCACGCCCTTATGGGCACGGTAATAGAGAAGGTCCAGTTCATAAAAAGCAGACTCACTGAAGCCTGCACTAGCCTTCTATCAGGCTTTGAGGTAAGTAATGAGTTTGTAGGAAGAATATCACAGTATAGACAGTACCCCTAATGCTCTGTTTGGTGTTTGGAAAGAAAAAGACGAATAGAGGATTGAGAAGAAATAGCGCAGGAGTCTAACATAAGTTGTCTATGTGAATAAGCAGGTATCGCTGCAGGCTGCCACCGCTCATGCTACGGAGGTCTCCGGACTGAAGCGGAAACTAGAGCGGGCCAAGGAAGAGCTCGACCTCATGAAGAAGCAGTTGGAGGATAGCCAAGGTATGCAGTAACCTGTGGGTACGTGTTAAGAAAAAATGAATAGTCCGTCCGGACTGAGGTGTCGTAAACTTTATTAGGGGCCACAACTAAGGTGGCAGCCCTCAAGAAGGCGGTAGCCGATGCCGAGGACAAAGCGGCCAAGGAACACGCCGCACGCGAGAAGCACGAGGCCCAGGTTGGCGAGGCACAGCAATAGCTCTTGGGCGCGATCGAGAGATTTGAGTCCTTGGAGCGCGATTGTAAGGCTCAAGAGTCTGAACTGGCGAAGGCACACCCAAGCGCACAGGATGCACGAGCCAAAGCCCAGAATGCCCTCCAGGAAATTCAAGCGGCCAAGGAGATTGCGACGGGTAATTCTTTCACAGTGCAAAGCAAGTATGTAGAAGAAACGTTCCTTGTACTTATCTGAATTTGGGTTTTCAAGGGGCGTTTATGGATCTGCCGTGCAATATATCAGATGCCGCCGAGCATTATAGAGCCGAAGAAGGGATGTCTACAGAGAAGCTATTCTGGTCCCAATATCTTGGACCCGAACATCCGTTGCCCTTCAGCGACCAGCTAAAGTAGTTGGTCGAGCTGCACAAGTCGGCAGAGCTAGCCATGAAGGACATGATAGTCCATTTGTGGCCTGCCGAGCCTATACCTAGTAGCTACTTCGGACTTGTTAAGCGGCTTGTAAGTGCCTGTCCACGGCTCGAAGCCGTGAAGCGGTCGGTCTATATTGAAGGTGCGCGTATGGCCTTTGCCTGCGTCAAGACACATTGGGCAAAGCTGGATGCCAAGAAGCTGATGACCGAGGGGCCGCCGGAGGGCAAGGAGCATCGTCAACCCGAGCTCTATTTTGATGGCGTCCTGGAGGGGTCCTGCCTTATGGCGGAGCAATGTTCGAAGGATGTCATATTCCCATGAGAACATTTGTATTGTCATGTCCTGTAATATGGAACAATGATGTTATGTATTATAATGCTTGTGATTTACATTTTACCTCCTGTGTGGCTGATAACCCCCAAGTATAGGGGATCGCAACAGCTTTCAAGGGTAGAGTATTCAACCCAAATTTATTGATTCGACACAAGGGGAGACAAATAATATTCTCAAGTATTAGAAGCTGAGTTGTCAATTCAACCACACCTGGAAACTTAGTATCTACAGCAAAGTGTTTAGTAGCAAAGTAATATGATAGTGATGGTGTAAGTGCATCTAGTGCCACCCCTAGTTGGTTTTGGAGTATTGACGACAAACCTAGTTGAGGGACTAATGTGTTTGTGAGAATTGCAGGATAACACAGGTAGAAGTCCCTCATTCATCCGGTTTTCCTACCAGAGATGACCCCTAAAAATGTATGAAGACATTGATGTCAAAGGTGGTATGTGAAGATATTCACATTGAAGACTATGACAAGAGAAGACGTCGCATGAAGCCTATGGAGCTCGAAGACTCAAATCTTTCGTAGTTCTTTTTCTTCTTTATTGAGTCATAGGAACCACCGTACTGTTAAGTGGGGTCCAAGAGAAACAGTCAGAATGACCGAAGTGATGCTTAACCAAAACCTATGTCTTCGAGTGAAGACTATGAGAGCAAATCTTGTCCAGAGTCGGACAAGTCAGCTTTGCTTGTAGCCCAAGTAAAGTTGTCATGTGTGTTTGAAATCTGACCGTTGGAACACGTGTCAGTTCCTTAGTGACCCAGGGTCATTTCGAACAAATCAGGTCGGGTTGCCTAGTGGCTATAAATAGCCCACCCCCTACAACCATAAACGGTTGGCTTCTCAGAGTTAGAGTACGGCTTTTGTCGTTTGAGAGCAACCCACCTCGAAGCCTTTGAGAGAGAATTCCTTGCGAGGATAAAGCCCTAACCACCCAGAGCCAAAGAGTGTTAGGCATCACTTAAGTATTCATGTCTATGTGATCTGAAGACTTATTACACTTGAGGACTGTGAATCCTCCAGCCGGTTAGGCGTCGCGTTCTGAGCATCCAAGAGTCATTGTGGATCGCCGGTGAACAAAGTCTGTGAAGGTTTGGGAGTCTACCTTGAAGACTTAACAGAGTGATTGGGCGAGGTCTGTGTGACCTTAGCTCAAGGGGAATACGAAGAGTACTGGGTGTCCTGAGCTGCGTGTTCAGGACTGGGTGTCCAGGACTGTGTGTCCTCAGGTTTAAATACCTAGCCGCCCTAACCAGACGTACAGTTGTCACAGCAACTGGAACTGGTCCAACAAATCATTGTATTCACCGAGTCACTGGTTTCATCCTTCCCTTCCCTTTACTTATTGTTGGTCCTTGTGAAGTCATTGTACGATTGCACTATCTTTTGTCTTCACTGAGTGACTGCTTGTTCTGATTGGCTTCATAATATCTTCCTACCTGATCCTTACTACCTAGCTGCTATTAGTCATTGTGCTTTCACTTCATTGAATACTTGACTATGGTTTGCCTAGTGTAGTCTACCTTCCGCTACATGGTAATAGGTTTATTTCTATCATTTGTCTTTGAAACTTCCACGTTTTGAAAACTTTCATAAAAATCGCCTATTCACCCCCCCTCTAGTCGATATAACGCACTTTCAATTGGTATCAGAGCAAGGTACTCCCTTGTTCTGTGTGATTCGGTTTAACCACCTGGAGTTTTAGCTATGTCGACTGCAGGGATAATTAAAGTCTCTGCTGCGTGCCCCATCTTGGATGGAACTGAATATCCCTACTGTAAGAATAAGATGCGCATGCATCTTGAAGCCATTAACATCGACCAATGGTATGTCGTCAAGAACGACATTCCCAAGGCTGGAGAAGGTGTCACTACTGCTGACGTCAAGAAGTTCGTTCAACTGGACTCTACTGCCAAGAATATCATCCGTGGTCATCTGACCAAAGGACAATATGGCCGCGTGAGTGCTTTGGAAACATCTAAGCTAGTCTGGGACTGGCTCTCCAAGGTTAACGAAGGCGTCTCAACCCAGAGAGATCAGAGAATCAGTGTCCTTCGCAACCTCTTCAACCGCTTCAAGAGAAATGACAATGAGAATGTCCAGCTCACGTTTGATTGACTCACTGACATCACAAATGAGCTTCAAGCCCTCGGCGCTACTGAGATCACCAAGCATGAAGTCGTCAAGACACTCCTGAGATCACTTGACAGTTCATTTGACACCCTAGCCCTGATGATTCCAGAACGTCCTGATTTTAAGACACTCGATCCATCTGACATACTTGAGAGGCTCAACACACATGAGTTTCAGCTTTGTGAGAAAAGAGATATCTACGGTCCCAACTATGGGCAAACTCATGCCTTGAAGGAAAAAGATGTCTCCTCATCTAAAGAAGAATCTGACAGCAGTTCTGATGATCCTGAAGACATTGGAAAGGAGCTTGCTATGCTTGTGAAGAAGTTCCAAAAATTCACCAAGAAGAAAGGCTTCAGAAAGTCTTCACGATCAAGCTCAAGGAATGATGAAGCTTCTGCTCATGACTACAAGAAGAAAACATGCCACAAGTGCAAGAAACCTGGCCACTACATCTCTGAGTGTCCGCAGAGGGACATTGAGAACAAGAAGAAAAAGAAGAGCAAGGAGTATGATTCTGATGACAAGAAAAAGAAGAAATACTCAAAGTCTTCTTCCAAGTCCTCCTCAAAGTATTCATCACACAAGAAGAGCTCTTCTGGCAAGGCACGTGCGTTTGTTGGCAAGGAAATGGATTCAGAGGAGGAGTTCGCTTCTGAGGAGGCAGAGGTGGAGTCCGAGGAGGAGTCCGATTCTGGCGTTGCGAGTCTGGCTACAACATACGTTGCCAAGTCCATCTTCAACACTGAAGACAATGGCTCCATCACCGACACCGATGCAAATGACAAGGACTACTCTGCTCCTACCTACTGCTTCATGGCACGCGGTGCCAAGGTAAACACACGCACTAGTCACTATCAAACATCTAGTGACGATGACTCTAATTGTGGTTCCAAACCCAGCTACAAAACACTCACTAAAATTGCAACTGAACAACAGAAAACCATGGAACACATTCAATAACTGTTAGACAAAAGTGATGATCTGTTAGACGCTGAAATGACTCGATCTCAGTCCTTAATTGAAGGCATAAAAAATCTTCACGTTAAGTATGAGGAACTTGAAAGTTGTCATGAAATGCTCTCAACAGCTCATGAAAGGCTTTCCTATGATTATCTTGAAGATCTTCAAAAAGAAAACGAGTCACTTCGCGCCGAACAGATCAGTTCAGCTCCGGAAGGACTTGAACCACCATGTCATGAATGCATTGAGCGTGATAATGCTACTTCTGTTGCTGAATGTTCTACTGTTGCTACTGTTGCAATATCTTCAACTGTTGATGTGGGAACTAACCCCTCTGCTGAGGATACCACTGCTATTGCTGATGAGAATGCTAGGTTGAAGACATTGCTTGAAACAGGGATGTACAAAAGGTTCAAAGGGCATCAGACACTATGTGATGTCCTCAAAAGGCAGATCCTGAACCCAAACCCTAGGAAGAGGGTGTTGGGTTCGTAAGGAAGATGAATGCTGATGGCTCTTACTGGAAACCTGAGCAGTACCCCAAAACCACATGGGTTGCTGCAAAGGAACCTTCAGCAGATCCATCCACTCTATCTGGCTTCACTTGTGCGAACCCCATTGTCATTGATGAATCCTTTGATGCAAACCATAAACTGTTTAAGAATCAGAATGGTAAAGTGTTTGCCAGGTATATTGGTACTAACTGCAGGAATGGACCGTCTATGAAGAAGATCTGGGTGCCCAAAAAGTGTTTGGAGAATCTTCCTGTGGATGTCATCATGACACCACAGGTGAAGAAGACAAACCCCAGACCACAGGCTTCATATGGTCCAAAGGCTTCATATAGACAGAGGACTCACCGGAGTCAAACTAACGCAAATGTTTTGCAGGGAAGCCATACTCGGGCCTATGAATATGTGCGCGGTTCATCAAACTTCCATGTTCATAAGACCAAGAACTATTCTGCTTATTCTTATGAATACTATTGTCCTCCTGCAAGACTTTTCGATAGGGCTGCAAAGCCAAAGTTCTCAGATGCTGCACTTAGACTCATTGCTTCGAAGCCACCCTTGAAGATGTGGGTGGCTAAGAAAGCTTAACTCTCTTTTGCAGGGAAGGGCCTCCAGCAGAAAACCAAAATCGTCTGACGCTATTGCTGGGGACCTTAAACATCTTGTAGGGTGCAAGATCAAATGCCCAAATGGTCTTATTATGTACTTCGTTCCTGAATCGCTTGCTACTCGCCCTATCAGTCCAAATCTCGATCTAAGCTTTCATAACCCACTGGTCCGTCAAATGTTTTTGCTTCACAATTCTCTTCGTGAAGCCTATCCCCCTAACTGCACTGTAGGGTACGACACCAGCGGCTTCAGAATGGATTATTGATAGTGGGTGTACCAATCACATGACTGGCAAGATAAGCCTTCTTATGGACTCAACCTTACGTCCATCCGACAAGAGTCACATCACATTTGCTGACACTGGTAAAAGTAAGGTATTGGGTCTAGGTAGAGTTGCAATCTCAAAGGATCAACACATGGATAAAGTCATGCTTGTTGAATCCCTTGGTTTCAACTTAATGTCTGTCTCAATGCTTTGCGATTTAAACATGATCGTGATGTTTGGAAAATATTGTTGCCTTGTTCTAATGGAATCTGACAAGTCTCTAGTGTTTGAAGGGTATAGGAAAGATGATTTGTACGTGGTAGATTTCTCAGCAGGACCACAACTTGCCGTATGTCTTCTGGCAAAAGCTTCGGAATGCTGGCTCTGGCATCGGAGGCTAGGGCATGCTGGCATGAGGAACCTCCACACCCTTGCAAAGAAGAAGCATGTCATAAGCATCGAGGGCGTCAAGTTAAAGAAAGATCACTTATGCGGTTCCTGTGAAGCAGGAAAGATGACGAGGGCAAAGCATCCCTCGAAGACAATCATGACAACAGCTCGACCCTTCGAACTGCTCCACATGGATCTTTTTGGTCCCACTCATTACTCAACTCTTACTACTACTGCTTGTCTCTATGGCTTTGTCATTGTTGATGATTATTCTAGATATACTTGGGTGCACATAATCCTCTACAAGACTGAAGTGTAGGATGTCTTCAGACGCTTCGCCAATCGAGCAATGAACAACTATGGTGCCAAGATAAAGCACATCAGAAGTGACAATGGCACTGAATTCAAGAACACTGGCCTTGATACATATCTTGATACTTTGGGCATCACACATGAATTCTCAGCTCCGTATACGCCACAACAGAATGGCGTTGTCGAACGCAAGAACAGAACACTCATTGAGATGGCCCGAACGATGCTTGATGAATACAAGACTCCAAGAAAATTCTGGCCTGAAGCCATTGATACTGCATGCCATACAATCAATCATGTTTATATTCACAAGCTTCTGAACAAGACATCTTATGAGCTCCTTACTGGCAAGAAGCCAAATGTCAGTTACTTCAGAGTATTTGGCGCCAGGTGTTGGATCAAGGATCCACATCACACTTCAAAATTTGCACCAAAAGCACATGAGGGTTTTATGCTTGGATATGGAAAGGATTCGCACTCCTACAGAGTCTTCAATCTCTTTCATTATAAAGTGGTTGAAACAGTGGATGTGTGGTTCGATGAGACTAACGGTTCACAAAGAGAGCAACTGCCAAATGTGCTAGATGAAGTTCCATCTAGTGAATCAATCAAACTTATGGGAACTGGAGAAATCATACCCTCTGAAGCTCAACCTGAAGAGGAACTTATCATCTCCGCACCTGATCAACCTGAAGACAATGCTCAGCCTGAAGACAATCCCTCTAACAATGACAATGATCAGCAAGAACAAAATCTTCGCCCTGTACATCCTCGTGTTGCAAATGAAGTGCAAATTGAGAGAATAATTGATAGCATCAATGCACCCGGTCCGCTCACTCATTCAAGGGCAACACAGCTAGCAATTTTCTATGGGCACTTCACATTCGTCTCAATAACAGAACCCAAGAAAGTTGAAGAAGCCTTCATGGAACCTGAATGGATTCAAGCTATGCAAGAAGAGCTTCAACAGCTTGAGCTGAATAATGTATGTGAATTGGTTAAGCGTCCTGATCCTCGGAAGCATAATATAATAGGCACCAAATGGATATACCGCAACAAGCAAGATGAGCATGGTCAAGTTGTCAGAAACAAAGCTCGTCTCGTTGCTCAAGGATATACTAAGGTGGAAGGGATTGACTTCGATGAAACATTTGCTCCCGTGGCTCGACTTGAAGCCATACACATACTGCTGGCCTATGCAAATCATCATAACATACTTCTATATCAAATGGATGTGAAGAGCGCATTTCTCACTGGAAAGATTGATGAAGAAGTGTATGTTGCACAACCACCTAGCTTTGAAGATCGAAAACATCCTGACATGGTATACAAGCTCAACAAGGCACTGTATGGCCTCAAACAAGCCCCTTGGGCTTGGTATGACACACTCAAACACTTCCTGAAGAGCAAAGGCTTCACACCTGGTTCCCTCGACCCCACTCTCTTCACGAAGACATATGATGGTGAACTGTTTGTGTGCGAAATATATGTGGATGACATTATCTTCGGCTGCACCAATCAGAAATACAGTGAAGAATTTGGATATATGATGCAAGAGCAATACCAAATGTCCATGATGGGAGAGCTGAAGTTCTTCCTTGGTCTTCAAATACGACAGCAACGCAACGACATCTTTATATCTCAAGAGAAGTATCTCAAAGATTGCCTGAAGAAGTTCGGTATGCAAGACTGCAAAGGCTTCACGACGCCAATGCCAGCCAAACATGATCTGGGTCCCGACGACAATGGTAAAGAGTTCGATCAAAAGGTATACCGCTCCATGATTGGTTCTTTACTTTATCTATGTGCATCTAGGCCAGATATTATGCTTAGTGTTTGCATGTGTGCTCGATTCCAAGCGGCACCAAAGGAATCACATCACTTAGCTGTTAAGCAAATTCTTCGATATTTGGCTTACACCCCAACTCTAGGATTATGGTATCCAAAGGGCTCAGAGTTTGATCTAGTTGGATTCTCAGATGCTGATTATGCTGGTGACAAGGTGGATCGCAAGTCTACATCAGGCACATGTCATTTTCTGGGACGATCACTTGTATGATGGTCTTCAAAGAAGCAGAACTGTGTATCTCTCTCCACTGCTGAATCTGAATACATTGCTGCTGGATCTTGCTGTGCTCAACTTCTGTGGATGAAGCAAACACTCAAAGACTATGGCATTCATCTGAAGCAAGTGCCACTCTACTGCGACAATGAAAGCGCCATCAAGATTGCCAACAACCCAGTTCAGCACTCAAAGACAAAGCACATTGAGATTCGTCATCACTTTCTCAGAGATCGTGTTGTGAAGGAAGATATTGATATCATACACGTCAACACTAAAGAGCAATTGGCAGATATCTTCACCAAGCCCTTGGATG
Organism: Triticum aestivum; assembly: GCF_018294505.1. Taxonomy (NCBI): domain Eukaryota; kingdom Viridiplantae; phylum Streptophyta; class Magnoliopsida; order Poales; family Poaceae; genus Triticum; species Triticum aestivum. The sequence goes on along the minus strand of NC_057803.1, from coordinate 22,185,969 downwards.
AGAAGAGATTTTGCAAGTTACGGTGTGAGCTAAATATCTTGGAATCCTCAAATGTCCTGTGATCAGGCAAACATCCTAACACTTATGCATATTGATGACTTAGATGTGCAACACACGAAGTAAAGTATATCTTCAATCAATGAAGACATGCATTCTAAGTGTGAATACATTAATGAGGAATTTGACTTCGGAACGCCATGATAATTGTGTGCCGTGTCTGGGTCTAATACTTCCTATACGGTGGGTAACGCCACCACCAAATGTTCTGTTTGAAGTGTTTCACTCATGGCGTAACATTTGCTATGTCTTCACATTTGGTCTGGCTTCAATCTCAACATGTCTTCATGATTATCTTCACTATGTTGATTATATATATATACTAGTGTTCTGTCCTCTACAACATTCACTTATAGCTATGTCTTCTTGTTGAATCTTTTGAACTAAGTGAATGTGATCGGACCCTAACCTCTATGCTTTCTATCTCAAACTCTATCTCTCCAAATCATATGCATTCTCTTGAAACTGTCAAATGTCTTCTCTGCGTCCTTGTCAACAGAAGATACAGAGACAAACATTTTGTCCACTTTCAATGCTAATTCCTTCACCTGAAACCCGGAGAAGTGGGAACGACCACCCGACAATCAAGGCGTGCGTGTGTCGGCGTTCTGCGAATGGGGGTCCCCAGACTTGCTTGCCTGCGGCCTGCGGCGTGGCTCAAAAGGGGGCCCAGCGCGGCCCATCTTCATCAACACAGACCCAAGACCCTCGCGAGGGGCCAAGCCTCGTGGGGTGGACGACACGGAGCTTCCTCAGGCACGGCCTCATCAGGCTGGCTCGTGAGGAGGCGGAGAGATCAAGGCGGGGTACCCCACGAGGTGCCCGTGACGCAAGACATGACGACCAAAGGCGCCAGGCAGGCGCCAGCCGCGCAGTGTCCTCCTTTCCTCTTTGGTGCAAAGGGAGCCAGCGCAGGCGAGAGCATCAAGCAAAGGCACCCGTTTCGGTGCAATGAGACCAAGACCAGTCCAACGGCAGGGAGGAAGTCATTGTGGATCCCAAGCCAGCGTCACCACCAGAGCCTTTGGCAGGCGAGGACCAACTTTAGTCAGGATAAGTGTACCAGATGTTCCCCTTCAAAATGGCCAATTGTTGGCGCCCTTCCCGCTCAATATTTGGGAAGAGGCCCAGGGCCTTTGCCTATAAATAGGACTAGCCACCCCCGGGGTAGGGGGCAATCAAGAAGGGAGAATCTAGAAGCCAAGAGAGAAACTAGCTAGGATCGGATCGAGTAGCATCACACAGAGAGAGAGAGAAGGGCGACTGAACTCCTCCTAGCAGTTCATCCCCCCAGCTAAGAACAGACCCTCGCGAGGCTGTTCTTCCTTATATTGCTCATCATCATCAGCCCAAGAGGCAATCCACCATACCACAAACTGGAGTAGGGTATTACACCACAACGGTGGCCCGAACCAGTATAAACCCTGTGTCTCTTGTGCTGTTCTTTCCATAGCTTAGATCTTAGCGAGGCGGAGGGGTGCAGTTAGGTAGAAGGCGAAATATCCGCGTGCACCCCAGTGTTCGAACCTCAAGGGTATGCCGAAATCCGAAATCCGACATTTGGCGCGCCAGGTAGGGGTGCGCCGGAATTCGTCTTCCACCACCCCATTCTCCTCCGACCATCGCGTCCATGTCTGATGCTCGTCGGGCGCGCGCTGAGCGCCAGGCCGCTCTCGCTTCCCGCGTAGCCCAGACGGCTCCTGTCGGCGGGCGTCCTCGCCGTTCCCCATCACCTGCCGTCAATGCCGCCACCGGCCCGGCGGGGAACGAGCAGCAAGCGTTGTCTCAGCATCCGTCCGTGCGGCAAGACGGACACACCGCTACTCCCTCGCTCACCCCAGCTGGTTCTTCGTCCCGCGCGCTCCGCGCACCCATGGCGGCTCGAGCTGCGCTCATCGCGGCAAACGAGCTCCGGCGCTACCGTCCCGTCGACGACGTCTACGAAGAATGGCTCGACCGCGTCGCCGAGCTCGTCCGCGACACAGGGGGCTCTCCTGCATCGTCCTTTCCGCTTCACCGCACCCCGCCCCGCGCGGGCGACGAATCTCCGGGGGCGCCCCAGCCGCCTCCTCCTCAAGAAGGCGCCATGGCCCCAAGGCGCGTGGCCCCTGGGCGGAACCCGCTCCGTCAGGTGCTAGCGCGGCAAGAGCAGAGCTGCCAAGAAGTCCCTCGCCCGCAACAAGCTGCCCGGGCGCTCCCTGCTCCAGCACGTCGCAACCATGCTCCTGCTCCCGCACGTCAAGACCCCGCGCTGCTCCCAGCTGCAGCGCGTGGGGACATGCAAGACCAAGCTCTCCGTCACACAAGTCCTCCCATGGCCACAACAGGCTGCCATGCCTTCACCACCGAGCTACGCAGCGTCGCGTGGCCCGGCAAGTTCAAGCCAGACCTGCCTCCTCGTTACGACGGCATGACCGACCCTGCGGAGTTCCTCCAGCTCTATGAGCTGGCCATCGAAGCTGCCAACGGAGATGAGAAGGTCATGGCGAACTAGTTTCCCATGGCGCTCAAGGACGGGGCCCGCACCTGGCTCCTGAACCTGGCTCTAGGCACGATCTCCTCCTGGGACGAGATGCGCACCCGCTTCATCGCCAACTTCCAAGGTACTCGCGACCGGCCACCCACCGTGAGCGACATGCGCCGCATCAAGCAACAACCCGGAGAGACCCTACAGAAGTACATCCAGCGCTTCAACAATGCACGCCTCAAGATTCCCAAGGTGACCGAGGAGGCCATCATCTCAGCCTTCTCCGACGGCGTGCGCGATGTCAAGATGAAGGAGGAGCTGGCGATGCATGAAGACCTGTGCACTTCCTTGGAGTTGTTCAACTTGGCAACCAAGTGTGCCAGGGCTGAGGAAGGGCGTCTGTCCCTCCTCGAGCTGCCTGCCGCAGACCCAGAAGAGAAGAAGCCCAAGGCCAAGGATGTGAAGCGCAAGGGGGCTGCCATGCTCGCAGAAGAACCAGACACCAAGCAGGGCAGAGATCAGCCCGAATCTTCCAAGGGCAGTCGGTACTGTGTGTACCACGACCTCCACACCCACAACACCAACGAATGTCAAGAGCTCCGAGCCATGTGAGAAGGAAGGATCGGCCGTCGCCCCGACCGTGGTGACCGGGGCTACGGTCGAGGAGGAGGAAGGAATGCAGGACGCTGGGAAGACCGCTGCCCGTGCCAAGGGTGGCACGATCGACCTCGTGAGGATCGCTGGCAAGACCCGCCTCGCGAGGGAGACTGGAGGGATCAGCCTCGCGAGGATCGCCCGCAAGGCAACGCAGGCCTCCCTCCGCTGCCACCGCAGCCAAGGAGAAATGAGGACCGCCATCAGGACGAGGGGGCTGGGGGCTTCCAGGAGCCGCGCGCGATCGCCTGCATCCTGGGCGGGGCTCAAGCCCCAGCCTCTCAACGCATCTTCAAGCAGTTCGCCCGCTAAGTGAATGCAGTCCTCCCCAAGCTCGAAGCCACGTGCCCTCTCAGGTGGTCGGCGTGCGCCATCACGTTCAGCTCAGCAGATCAGCTCAAGTGTGCGGCCACAGCCGGAGTCCTCCCAATGCTTTGTTCCCCAATCATCAGCAACGTGGTGGTCACCAGGACCCTCATCGATGGCGAGACAGGGCTCAACGTCCTGTCCGTGGAAACATTCAACAATCTCCAAGTGCCCTACAAACAGCTTCAGCCAACCAAGCCTTTCTCCGGAGTCACCGACGGCTCCACGGTCCTGATTGGGCAGGTCCGCCTCCCTGTCACCTTCGGGGCACGCGACAACTACCGCACCGAGCTCATCGACTTTGACGTCGCTCACATTCGCCTGCCGTACAACGCCATCCTTGGGTACCCAGCGCTGGCCAAGTTCATGGCCATAACTCACCATGGCTACAACGTCCTCAAGATGCCAGGAAGTGGCGGAGTCATCACGGTGCCCTGTGAAGAGAAGGACGCGGTGTGTTCCCTGGAACGAGCCTTTCAGGCTGCATCACTGGAAGACCCAGATCGCGGAAGCAGGAGGCTTCCCGAGACCGCCCCCAAGAAGAAGAAGACATCGTCTGGCCCGGCCCCTCAGGAGGCAGGCCCTCAGGGCCCGCGCCTGCCCAGGGGGAACCTCCTTCCATCGTATAGGAAAGCGCGCCCGGCGCCCTCCTCAGGCAGGGCTCGAGGGCTCTCCCCTGGAGGGCCACCGGCCTGGCTAAGGTCACGAGGGAGGCGCTTGGGCACCACATGGAGGCGTGTTTCGAAGCACGTTTCCCTCAAGAAGGAGTGAGGCAAGGAGAGCCAGACCCTCAGGAGTTCGTCAGCAAGGCCATTCAGGAGCTACATGAGTCAAGAGTCATGAAAGGCGGCCGCCGCCTACCATCTGCGGCTCCCCATCCAAGCGAGGATAGTGGGCTGCGCATCTGCATCGACATACCACGGCTCAATCGAGTCGCCTCTCTGGAGCGCCTCTGGCCCTCGCGAGTGGGGCGCTGCGAAGGTCCACCCACAGCTACGTTCGCATGCCTTACGGCTTGCCGAACGCGGCTGCCACGTACCAGTGCCTCATGAGGGGCATCATGGAGGCTCAAGAGGCTAGGCGTTCCGCAGCCCTAGCAGAGATGGAGATGATCCGCGAGGAGCCACCAGCGCCTCCGGAGCCTCCCGAGGCCCCTGGGCTTGGGGGCTCGTGAGGATCGGCTTCCACAGCCCACCGAGTCTGCTACGCCGATACTCCTTCGTCGTCAACATCATCAGGTGACATCTTTCAAGTTTCATTTCCAGCTGGGAGCGCCCCCAGGGCTGCATTATTCCCAGGCCACGTGGGTCCGTCCCTGCGGCATGTATCCCTTTTATTTCATGTTGTTAGCTTACCTTATTTGGGGCGCCCCTCGGGCTGCATCATCCCCAAGTCGCTTGGGCCTGACCTAGTGATGTCCGCCTTCCCAGCATCTATTTGAATGAATCTACTCCTTCACGGCTAATGTGTTTGACCTAGTTGCCCGCTCAACTGACGCCAACTGACGGAGCTGCTCCCAAATGGCACGACGCTTGCGCATGGGTCCGTCCCTGCAACGCCGACAAACCTGAATGGCTGAGCTCTGGCCGCGGCAGCCCCGCATGGCGCCACCTCGTCAAGCCTTCAGTGCCTCATCGCCCCTCAGAAGCAACCAACGGCTGACTGTCAATTGTCATGGCAACACCTTGTTCTTTCTATGATGGGTCTACAGGATCTCCTAAAGGAGCTGCGTCAGGCGAGGCCCTTGCGGTGTCTCCTTCACTCTCATCCACGCGAACCGCTTGCACATTAAAGGGGGGGTGCCTGAGCATCGCGACTCAGGGCTCCTACTGGCTCTCCAGCCCTCACCCTCTGGCCTTGTCCACGGCATCGCGACCTGGCATACCAGCGACGGCTGAGACTCGCTCGAGGGCCGGGACCCAAGGACGTAGAGCAGAAAGGGGAGCAAAGGCGAGAGGGGAGGGACACGCGAGGACCTCACCGAGCAACCTCACGCCTGCCGATGCACGGATCCGGCGACACACCAGAGAGCGGTCCCTGATTCTCGAGATAAGTCACCACCCGGAAGCACCAGCTACCGTGGCACCATCCCCGCACCTAATGCAATCCCGTGTTAGCGACGCCGCTCTCCTTTCTCACCGAACGACGGATGCTTGAGCGCCAAAGGGGACCTCTTGAGCATCGCGACTCAGGGGCTCTTAACGGACCCCGGCTCGCTCACCTCCTGGCCTAGACCACGGCATCGCGACCTGGCATACCAGCGACGGCTGAAGCCGCCTTGGGACTGGGACCTGTCGGCGCAGAGCACCAAGCCCTCGTGAGGTTCGAAAGGGAGAACTGAGCTAAGTCGGAATGAGCAACTCGCACAATTCTACGACAAGGGTTATATTAACAAACAGGATCACAGGCACCTTACAAGCCCCCACGGGACGCGTCTTTGATTCCTTGTAGGGAACAGATCCTAAAACGATGCTAACTACACGCGCCCCTGCAAAAGATGCCATCGTCAACAGCGGGCCGTCAAGCACCGGCACCAACCCCATCCAGATCCGAGTCGATGACGGCCTGACGAGCCCGCCCTGCTCCAGGAGCGCCGCCGGCTCGGGGGCTCGTAGCTGTCATCGCTCGTCTCCGGAGTCACGAAGAGCTCGCCGGAGTCGCTGGACCCTCCGATGCCTCCGCCGCCTGAGCAGCCGCCAAGGGAGCGGTCGGCGAGCCCAGTCCTCGCCGTAGCAGGGTCCCGACCACCTCTCCCGGGGCAGCACTCCAGCCAGCGCCCGTTCGCATCGAAGACCTTGAAGAACATCACCGAAGCACCGCCGTACTCCAAGTGGATCGCGAAGGCGCCTCTTGTCCTGCAAACCCGGGCAATTTCGCTCCAGCCTCGAGTCATGAAGACCTCGCCTGGGGCAACGACCGCGACCTCTGCCTCAGTCGCGAGGGTGCTGCAGCCGGCGTGCTGCAGCCAAATCTCCAGGAGTTCTCCCTGCGGGATGATGGAGGCGAAGAAGGGAGGAAGGCGAATCCAAGACTGAGGAGGCATGGCGGCGTGGAGCACGAACTCTCGGGAGGAGCCCTCGGCGTGGACCCCGGGGGGGACAACCCACAACTTCGTCACCCGTCGGCGCCGACGGCGGCGCCGCCCGTGGCGATCAGCATCAACTCCTTTAGAACCCTCGATGTGGGCGTACAAGGGAAGCGAGAACCCCGGCGGTGGCCGCTCGCACCAGGGCCTCGACACCACCTGATGGGCCCCCTCGTCCCGGCCGCGGAGGGCGAGCCGTTTCTTTGGCGGGAGCGGGTCTGGTTCCTCTCGAGGAGCCTTTCCCTTCTCTGCCGCCGAGAACCGGCAGATCAGAGCCATCGCAGCAAGACGGAGCAAGGACCGGGAAGAAGGAGAGGCGCAAGAAAGGGGATCTGAGCAGCAACCGAAGAAAGCAAAAAAAGCAAAGCCTAGGCAGATGCCGCTCCCTTATCAACTCGCGGGGTTGCTGAGGTGCCCACGTCCAGTCAACCGCCACGCGGCGCCCAAGGCCGCAGGCTATTAGGGCCCGCGGTGCTTCGCTCTTGCCCTTTTGCCTCCCTGCACGGCCATGTCCGGGTGCGCCTCGGGCCCGGGGGCTACTGTCGGCGTTCTGGGAACGGGGGTCCCTAGACTTGCCTGCCTACGGCCTGCGGCGTGTCTCAAAAGGGGGCCCAGCGCGGCCCATCTTCATCAACATAGACCCAAGACCCTCGCGAGGGGCCAAGCCTCGCGGGGCGGACGACATGGAGCTTCCTCAGGCACGGCCTCATCAGGCTGGCTCGCGAGGAGGCGGAGAGATCAAGGCGGGGTACCTCACGAGGTGCCCGTGAAGCAAGCCAAGACGACCAAAGCCGCGCAGTGTCCTCCTTTCCTCTTTGGTGCAAAGGGAGCAAGCGCAGGCGAGAGCATCAAGCAAAGGCACCCATTTCGGTGCAACAAGACCAAGACCAGTCCAACGCCAGGGAGGAAGTCATTGTGGAGCCCAAGCCAGCGTCACCACCAGGGCCTTTGGCAGGCGAGGACCAACTTTAGTCAGGATAAGTGTACCAGATGTTCCCCTTCAAAATGGCCAATTGTTGGCGCCCTTCCCGCTCAATATTTGGAAAGAGGCCCAGGGCCTTTGCCTATAAATAGGACTAGCCACCCCCGGGGTAGGGGGGCAATCAAGAAGGGAGAATCTAGAAGCCAAGAGAGAAACTAGCTAGGATCCGATCGAGTAGCATCACACACACAGAGAGAAGGGCGACTGAACTCCTCCTAGCAGTTCATCCCCCCAGCCAAGAACAGACCCTCGCGAGGCTGTTCTTCCTTGTATTGCTCATCATCATCAACCCAAGAGGCAATCCACCACACCACACACTAGAGTAGGGTATTACACCACAACGGTGGCCCGAACCAGTATAAACCATGTGTCTCTTGTGTTGTTCTTTCCATAGCTTAGATCTTAGCGAGGCGGAGGGGTGCATGTAGGTAGAAGGCAAAATCTTCGCGCGCACTCTAGTGTTCGAACCTCAAGGGTCTACCGGAACCCGAAATCCTACAACGTGGGACGTGGAACAACCTCCGATATGCTGCATGATGGCCACGTGTTCCTCAGATGTGAATCGCCAGGGGCACCTGTGTAATAACACTGAGCCGCCCCTCTCCCTATAAATACATGCCACACCACAGTCATTATCTCTTCTTCCATTCTCGCACGAACGCTAGCGCCACTGCTACCCCTCGACGACGCCGGCGACGAAGCGCTTAGCTGCCGCAACCTCTCCGACGCCGTCTTCACGCCGACCGCGGACATCGTCTTCTCCGCCGTCGCCGTAGGTGTCCTCCGTCGCCAAGTTAGGGCATGGACAATCGAACTGCTCGGCCTCCTCTTCCACTCCGTCTAGCAGTTCCGTGTGTGGTAAATAAAAACCTCCTTTTTACAGCCCCTTTGATCCTACAGATTCGTCACTTTCTACCACAAGTGGTTTTTGTTCACACATGTTGGATCCACTTCATACTGCATCTCATAATATGCCTAGTATATTCACTTATGCTTCACAAAGTAGTTAGATTCCTCACTTGTACTGATCCGTGGATTCGTACAAATCTGGAACCAACTCCTTATCTATGAGTGAATGTCTTCGCACGATGAGGTCAATGTCTTCTAAACTGATTTATCTTCAAAATCTTCTCAGAATGCATATGACCTCTTCCCCTTCCCTCGCTCCTTAATGCTATCACAGGTACATGTCCGTGGGAGAATCCCTTGCTTCTCATAGTCTGCATTCATTTGCAGAATTCTTACATTATCATATAAATTCTCCCGAAGCCAGTTCCTGTTTGTCCAGCAAGCGAAAGCCTTTGAAGCCTTTGAACATGTTGAAGCCATTCAGTTTGAAGTTCATGGCTGTAGAGAAATTAGTAAGGAAGGGTGGCAGACAGCGTCGTAGGGGAACATCAAGAGATTTGCCTTATGACCTCTCAAAGCTTTACAAGGTAGATCCTGAAGAGGATTACAATCAGCGCAAGACCCGAATCTAATGGATTCGAAGATATTGGGCAGAACAATGGTTCAAATACCGGTTTGTGACCCAGGAATATGCTGAGAAAAATGCCATCAAGCGACCGTGGGGAGACATCCTATACAAGAATCTTCAACCCAGGTCCAGAGAAGAAGCCATTGAACAAGGCTTCTATCCCTGCATGGTCCATGGGCCACAGCCTGCAGATGCACACCCATCGTCACTACTATGGTGTCGTGACGACAATCTATTCAAGCGCAACTTCCAGTTTGCCAAGAACTCAGCGAAGCAGAACAAGAAGTCTTTGGGATTAGACTTCAACCCTGGTCCCTCTGCTCTCCATGCCGATGGAACTCGCGAAGCTGAACCCAATCTTCTTGGGACCTTCTACAACTTGGAAGGTCTCATCACTCATATCGTGGTTCAAGGGACATCCGTGAATGAGCCTGCAGATGACGCTGAATCAGATGAAGCACCTGCAGCGCCGAAGCCAAAGAAGTTGAAGCGGCCTAAAGCTTCAAAGCCTGCCTCGGCACCAAAAATCTCACGGGCGAAGCCACTGGCTACTGCACCTCCTGAAGACAGTGTGCAGTCTGAAGATTTGTCACGCATCTCCAAGCCCCAGGAAGTCAAGATGCCTCTGCCACACACGGGCCAAGAACTGACTGCTGCTGCTATTCTACGCAACGATGCCATTGATCTGTCTGGTGATGAAGATCTTGCAGATGACGCTCTTGAGCAACTGATCAAGAGCAAAGAAGAAGCAGAAATCTTCAATGATCTGCCTCTCTTTGACGTGGCAATCATCCACAAGTTCATTGATGAGTGGTTTGACACGCCTAACCTCAGCTTCGAAGATCTGCAACTTCCAATTGGCCTCAGTGTCGCCTTCCATGGCGCCATTGCTTCAGAGTTAACTCTCGCTCAGCGCATCATCGAACTGAAGCAAAAGATTGACTTTGAGAAAGCTCAGTTCAAGAAGCATATGGCCAAGCTCAACGTGCAAGAGGTGAAAAACTTCAATATTATGCTGCACGAGCACAAAGAAGCCTTTCTCAAGAAACGTGCAGAAGCTCAGGGTTCTCGTGAGCGCATGAAGAGCCTGGCTGACAAGTGTGTGCAAGGCTACAACGAGGCTGAGAAGCACAAGGCCCTTGGGCGTCCGGGCATTGGCCGAACCCAACGCACCAAGGCAGGAAGCAGATCCCATTGTCTTCCCAACTAGCATGACTGGCTCGAAGCCAAAGGCCAGGTCAACCGCTTCAGAACTAAAGAAGACGAGGACTACTGAGGCTGAAGCCAGAAAGAGAAAACATTCTGAAGCCTCTGATGTTGCTCCCTCCAAGAAGAAGCGGAAGACCAAGAAGGAACGGGCTGCTCCCACAAAGCCCTTAATTGTTTAACCCATCTCCATGGTTCGCCCTGCCACTGAACTTCAAGAGCGCCAACTGACTGTCCATGAGCCTGCTTTCACAGAGGCTCACGCAACTGAAGACTTTCCAGCAGCTGATCCTACCACTGCTGAAGACATTGGTCACCATGACAACGTTGAAGATAATGTAGTCCTTCCTCAGATCGAGCACCAACAGGTATCATCGCCTGTGCTTACGCACAGCGAACTCATCAACATTGGTCGTCCCTTGACGCCAATTGCTCAGGATACAACATGGGTTGATCACCCACAAGCACAAGAAGAAGATGACTTTGAGGCCCAGCCAACTCCATCTACACAGGCGTCGTCAGCGCTACGCAGGCTTCGCAAAGAACCAAGGCCTCCAGTCTCCGAGTCTGAAGCTAAAGTTGCTGAAGACATTCCGGCTGCATCAGCCGATGACACCCAAGAAGCAAAACATGTCCCCACTCTCCAACTACTGACGAAGCTGTTCTCGCGGAGAACGTGTCTGTGCCCGACCCTCCAGCTCATCAAGTGGAGGTAGAAAATCTTGAGGCTACCACCACCAACACCAATGAAGCCACTGACGCAGTCATGGCTGAAGCAAATGTTGAGCCTACACCAACCCAAGAACCAGAAGTCAGCGAAGTCAATGATGCTACTGCTTCTATTCCTGCGCCTGCTGCTGGTCCTTAGTTTGACTATCATGTTGAGCATAGGCCTCAGGTACAGAAGCCAATTCCAAGGTTGCCCAGGTTTCCAGGTCCTTCATCAGCACCTAGATCCTTCAATGTCAACGGCTTCAAAGCAGACAACACCTTCTTCAATAGCTCCAAGAATCCCTACTCAAGGGAAAGAATATCTTCTGATCGGTTCTGGAGCTATCAGTAGCGAAGCTATTACTCCTGCATTCTGTACAATCAAGGTCGCATCTTCCCACATAAGCGTCTTGACACCGAAGCAATAGCTCTTCTGCCCTGTCTGGAAGAAGCTCTGGATTGCTTCAAAGAGGTTGGATTGTTGCCGTTTGTCACCGAACAAGAACACTGGAATGAAGAGTTGCTGCTCCAATTCTATGCCACACTTCACATCTGTGGGTACAACAGAGATCCGAAGACTTGGGTCCTGGAGTGGATGATAGGAAATGTTCATCACGAAGCCAAAGCCTTTGATACAATTGAGCTCACTGGTCTGCCCACTCCTGGTGATCTCTATGAACCTGGCTGTCAGCTTCACAGTGAAGCTATGGAGAGCATCTTTCAGAAGCCTAAACCAAACATGAGTCAGATGCTCAGTATGATGAAGCCCTTGCCACAAGATGCTGCATATCCTAAGGCGTTCTTTGTTGAAGACCTTGAGTATCTGCCAAGGACTATCTATCACATCATAAGGCAAACTCTCTGGCCCATCAAAGGACATTCTCCACATGCCAAGCTAGAAGGTGCAATGAAGACTTTGGTCTTCTATATTCTTCATGGCAAATGATTCAATGCAAAAGACATCTTCATCTGCCAACTTGCTGCATCAGGCCCTGATCTCTTTGGCTTGAAGTTCTACGCTCCATGGATAATGCGGCTGATTAAATTCCACTCCGCTATCTCATATCATCCATCTGCTCGCAATTATCGGATCTTTCTGCCTGATGTGGATATGTCCGTTGAAGCCATTTATCCTGAGCCTGCCAAGGAGCCTCTTAGTCTTCAGAATGCGGAGCATCAAAGTTTCTCTCAGAACATTGAAGGAGTTGAAGCAGTCACTCGTGTTTATCCTCTGGCTGGAACTACACGTGCACCTCATCATGCCCTCATTGAAGCCACCGAAGGCACTATTGCCCAACGACCCAGGAAGCGATCTCGTGTTCTCAATGACCGAGAGCTTCTGGTGGCTCTTCATCAGAAACAGGATAGGCATCATGACTGGCTGAAGGGTCAAATGCAAAGCCTCTTGGTGGATGTTAACCGCATTCGCAATCTTGCCACCAAGAATGCCTTTGTTGCCCATGAAACCTCTCAACGCACATGGAAAGGGCTGACGCTTATGTGCTCTGAAGATGATCTTCAAGAGGATGACTTCTCTAAACGCTTCAAGTTTGACTCCACACCTCCTCGAAGGGCAGTGCTGCGATGAACTCCATCTCTTGAAGACTCTGAGTTCTCTTCCTCTGCGGCAACTATGAATGCCAGAGTGATCGAGGACGAAGATGATGCTACTTCACCGCCCCCTCCTTCAGCACGCTTCGACACTGCTCCCAGTTCTTCTGCACCGCCGAACACCACCGACGACCCTGCTGCTTCACCTACTCTTCATGGGAATGAGTAGATGCTCTATGTCTTCAACCTTTTTGGTCCTTACTGACAAAAGGGGGAGAAGCATATGAGTTCGATAGTCTTCAAGCGGGTCCACATGGGCGGTTGCTTTATATTTTGCCTAGTGTTTACAACTCTCGTTTTGATACATTTGGTTCTTTGAGTTGTAACACCTAAATTCGATGGTCGTCTGCTACTTATTTGCTACTTTGTGATGCGATGATAAATTCTACATGTGTGACGATAAATTCCGCACTTAGATCATTTTGCAGACGTCCATTTTCCATTATGCATGTCATTATCTTCACATACCTTCACATGCATAATGAATTGTCATCATAAGTTGAAGAGGATCGCCACGAGTACAACCTGCCATGTGCATTTGCATTCGAAAAGCAACTTATGAAGACAATTCCTTATCCTTTACAATTTCACATATTATATTCCCCGTTGAAAACTTCAACTAGTTTGTCATCAATCACCAAAAAGGGTAGATTGTAAGTGCATCTAGTGCCACCCCTAGTTGGTTTTGGAGTATTGACGACAAACCTAGTTGAGGGACTAATGTGTTTGTGAGAATTGCAGGATAACACAGGTAGAAGTCCCTCATTGATTCGGTTTTCCTACCAGAGATGACCCCTAAAAATGTATGAAGACATTGATGTCAAAGGTGTTATGTGAAGATATTCACATTGAAGACTATGACAAGAGAAGACATCGCATGAAGCCTATGGAGCTTGAAGACTTAGATCTTTCGTAGTTCTTTTTCTTCTTTATTGAGTCATAGGAACCACCATACTGTTAAGTGGGGTCCAAGAGAAACAGTCAGAATGACTAAAGTGATGCTTAACAAAAACCTATGTCTTCGAGTGAAGACTACGAGAGCAAATCTTGTCCAGAGTCGGACAAGTCAGCTTTGCGTGTAGCCCAAGTAAAGTTGCCGTGTGTGTTTGAAATCTGACCGTTGGAACACGTGTCAGTTCCTTAGTGACCCAGGGTCATTTCAGAAAAATCAGGTCGGGTTGCCTAGTGGCTATAAATAGCCCACCCCCTACAACCATAAACGATTGGCTGCTCAGAGTTAGAGTACGGCTTTTGTTGTTTGAGAGCAACCAACCTCGAAGCCTTTGAGAGAGAATTCCTTGCGAGGATAAAGCCCTAACCACCCAGAGCCAAAGAGTGTTAGGCATCACTTAAGTCTTCCTGTCTGTGTGAACTGAAGACTTATTACACTTGAGGACTATGAATCCTCCAGCCGGTTAGGCGTCGCGTTCTGAGCATCCAAGAGTCATTATGGATCGCCGGTGAACGAAGTCTGTGAAGGTTTGGGAGTCTACCTTGAAGACTTACCAGAGTGATTGGGCGAGGTCTGTGTGACCTTAGCTCAAGGGGAATACGGTAAGGACTCGGTGTCCTGAGCTGCGTGTTCAGGACTGGGTGTCCGGGACTGGGTGTCCTCAGGTTTAAATACCTAGCCGCCCTAACCAGACGTACAGTTGTCACAGCAACTAGAACTGGTCCAACAAATCATTGTCTTCAACGAGTCACTGGTTTCATCCTTCCCTTCCCTTTACTTACTGTTGGTCCTTGTGAAGTCATTGTATGATTGCACTATCTTTTGTCTTCACTGAGTGACTGCTTGTTCTGATTGGCTTCATAATATCTTCCTACCTGATCCTTACTACCTACCTGCTATTAGTCATTGTGCTTTCACTTCATTGAATACTTGACTATGGTTTGCCTAGTGTAGTCTACCTTCCGCTGCATAGTAATAGGTTTATTTCTATCGTTTGTCTTCGAAACTTCCATGTTTTGAAGTATTTCATAAAAATCGCCTATTCACCCCCCTATAGTCGATATAACGCACTTTCAGATGGTAATGTTACCAAAAGAGTAATGAATGCAAAGTAATATTTTTGGCATTATGTAGTGATTGTAATAATAACAACGGGAAAGTAAATAAGCGTAAACCAGTATATGGAAAGCTCGTAGGCATTGGATCAATGATGGATAATTATGCCAGATGCGGTTCATCATGTAACAATCATAACATAGGGTGACCAGAACTAGCTCCAATTCGTCAATGTAATGTAGGCATGTATTCCGAATATAGTCATACGTGCTTATGGAAAAGAACTTGCATGACATCTCTTGTCCTACCCTCCCGTGGCAGCGGAGTCCTAATGGAAACTAAGGGATATTAAGGCCTCCTTTTAATAGAGAACCGAAACAATGCATTAGCACATAGTGAATACATGAACTCCTCAAACTACGGTCATCACCGGTAAGTATCCCGATTATTGTTACTTCGGGGTTAATGGATCATAACATATAATATGTGACTATAGACTTGCAAGATAGGATCAAGAACTCTCATATATTGATGAAAACATAATAGGTTCAGATCTGAAATCATGGCACTCGGGCCCTGGTGACAAGCATTAAGCATAGCAAAGTCATAGCAACATCAATCTCAGAACATAGTGGACACTAGGGATCAAACCCTAACAAAACTAACTCGATTACATGGTGAATCTCATCCAACCTATCACCGTCCAGCAAGCCTACGATGGAATTACTCACGCACGGCGGTGAGCATCATGAAATTGGTGATGGAGGATGGTTGATAATGACAACAGCGACAAACCCCCCTGTTGGGAGCCCCGAACGGACTCCAGATCAGCCCTCCCGAGAGGTTTTACGGCTTGGCGGCGGCTCCGTATCGTAAAACACGATGATTTCTTCTCTCCTATTTTTTTTCTCCCTGAAAGTAGTTATATAGAGTTGGAGTTGGAGTCGGGAGGTCTCCAGGGGGCCCACGAGGTAGGGGGCGCGCCCTAGGGGGGGCGCCGCCCCCCACCCTCATGGAAAGGGTGTGGGCCCCCTGGTCTGCATCTTTGGTGAGGATTTTTTATTATTTATTGTAAGATATTTCGTGGAGTTACAGGTCATTCCGAAAACTTTTGTTTTCTGCACATAAAACAACATCATGGCAATTCTGCTGAAAACAGCGTCAGTCCGGGTTAGTTCCATTCAAATCGTACAAGTTAGAGTCCAAAACAAGGGCAAAAGTGTTTGGAAAAGTAGATACGACGGAGACGTATCAACTCCCCCAAGCTTAAACCCTTGCTTGTCCTCAAGCAATTCAGTTGACAAACTGAAAGAAATAAAGAAAAACTTTTACAAACTCTCTTTGCTCTTGTTGTTATAAATATGTCAAGCTACCATTCAAGTTTTCAGCAAAGATTATAACTAACCATATTTGCAATAATTCTCAGGTCTCATGATTACCCATATCAATAGCATAATCAACTAGCAGGCCATAATAATAAATCTCGGATGACAACACTTTCTCAAAACAATCATAATATGATATAACAAGATGGTATCTCGCTAGCCCTTTTTGAGACCGCAAAACATAAATGCAGAGCACCTTTAAAGATCAAGGAATGACTAGACATTGTAATTCATGGTAAAAGAGATCCAATCATAGTCACACCCAATATAAATTAACAATAATGAATGCAAATGACAGCTGCGCTCTCCAGCTAGTGCTTTTTAATAAGAGGGTGATGACTCAACATAAAAGTAAATGGATAGGCCCTTCGCAGAGGGAAGCAGGGATTTGTAGAGGTGCTAGAGCTCGGTTTTAAAATAGAGGTGAATAACATTTTGAGCGGTATACTTTCATTGTCAACATAACAACCAAGAGATGGCGATATCTTCCATGCTACACACATTATAGGCGGTTCCCAAACAGAATGGAAAAGTTTATACTCCCCCTCCACCAACAAACATCAATCCATGGCTTGCTCGAAACAACGAGTGCCTCCAACATACATCAGGTCCCAGGGGGAGTTTTGTTTGCAATTATTTTGATTTAGTTTGCATAAAGCATGGGACTAGGCATCTCGATGACCAGCCATTTATCTTGTGAGTGAGGAGCGGAGTCAACTCCTCTTGAGAATAACCCGCCTAACATGGAAGATACGGACAGCCCTAGTTGATACATGAGCTATTCGAGCATACAAAACAGGATGATTATTTGAAGGTTTAGAGTTTGGCACATACAAATTTACTTGGAACGGCAGGTAGATACCGCATATAGGAAGGTACAGTGGACTCATGTGGAATAACTTTGGGGTTTAAGGAGTTTGCATGCACAAGCAGTATTCCCGCTTAGTACAGGTGAAGGCTAGCAGAAGACTGGGAAGCGACCAACTAGAGAGTGACAACAGCCATGTACATGCATTAAAATTAATAAACATTGGATGCAAACATGAGTAGGATATAATCCACCATGAACATAAATATCGTGAAGGCCATGTTGATTTGTTTCAACTACATGCGTGAACATGTGCCAAGTCAAGTCACTTAAATCATTCAGAGGAGGATACCACCCTATCATACCACATCATAACCATTTTAATAGCATGTTGGCACGCAAGATAAACCATTATAACTCATAGCTAATAAGCAACTATGATCTCTAATTGTCATTGCAAACATGTTTATTCATAACAAGCTGAATCAAGAAAGATGAACTCATCATATTGACAAAAACAAAAGAGGTCGAGTTCATACCAGCTTTTCTCATCTCAGTCAGTCCATCATATATCATCATAATTGCCTTTCATTTGCACGACCGAATGATGTGAATAATAATAAAAGAGCACGTGCATTGGACTAAGCTGGAATCTGTGAGCATTCAATAAACAGGAGAAGACAAAGCAATATGGGCTCTTGGTTAAATTAACAATAAAGCATATAAGAGCCACTTCAACAATTTAATCATGGTCTTCTCCTACTGACCCCCAAAGAAAAGAAAAGAAATAAAACTATTTACACGGGAAAGCTCCCAACAAGCAAAAGAAGAACCGGAAATATTTTTGGGTTTTCTTTTTAATTACTACTACAAGCATGGAAAGTAAATTAATTATAAGCTAGAACTAATTTTTTGGTTTTTTCTTAAGGTTTATTAAACACACAAGAAGAAAGCGTAAAAAGGAAAATAAACTAGCATGGATGATACAATGAAAAAGTATGAGCACCGACATCTACCAATGACTGTGTGTGAACATAAATGTAATGTCATTGGGATACGTACTCCCCCAAGCTTAGGCTTTTTGCCTAAGTTGGTCTATGGCCACGACTGGCCTGGCTGATATCCATAATAATAGTTGGGGTCGTACTGCGATGAGGAAGAAGAAGGCTCCGATTGCCATTGGCTGGCAATCATCTCTGGATCCCATTGATAGTTAGACTGTCATGAAGGATCAAATTGTGGTTCCGGTTCTGGCTCCTCGGCTGGTGTAGGGTTCCGGTAGGCGTGAATAGCCGTCAACAGAACATGGTACATGCCTACAGTCAAATCAAACAAAGAAGGAGCAGGCAAGGTAATAGTCTCAGGATGATGTTTATTAAAGAACAATTGATATTTAAGCTCTCCTGCCCTATTGTTAACAATAAAATCATGTGCCACCATACTTTTATAATCTAAATAAACATGAGGCAGCACTTTTTCTTCCTTCTCAGCATGCATAATAGGAATGTTAAAATGTGCAGCTAGGCGTGTAGCATAGATGCCTCCAAAGATGGGACCCTTAGTATGGTTCATACTTAACCGTCTAGCAATAATGCCGCCCATACTAAAAGTGTTATCACTATATAAACCTTGGAGCAAAATAATAATATCAGGGATACTAAGGTTTCCACAGTTTCCGTGACCAATTAAGCAACGACTAGCAAATAATGCAAAGTAACGTAAGACAGGAAATGTATGCTAGTGATTCGTGCATCGGAAACCTTCCTAGTTTCCCCTACAGTGATAGTATTAATAAATCCCTCCACATCATCACGATGTGGTTCTTCTGTCTTGCCCTCAAAAGGTACTAAACAAATCCGACAAAAATCATAAAGTGACATCTCCTTATGCTCATCATATAAATGAAACTCCACCGTAGGTGGTGAGTTCCTAGAATGAAAATGAAAGTTTTGCACAAAGGTATTTGTGAGCAAGAGATACTGATCGCATTGGTCATGGAGGAAAGCGGTGAGGCCTGCATTATGATCCAACTCATGAAAATCTTCATAAATCCCGGCTGCTCTCAAGAAATCCTCGGAAGGCCATTCACATGCCCGAACCTCCGCGGTGCGCGAAAATTATACTTAGGCTTCGGGGCCTTTTCCTTCGAGCTTTGGCTCGATGAGACCCTCAATAATCTCCTCATCATTTTCTGAAAAATTCTGAAATTTTTAGTAACTTCAAAAAAAAAGTAAACCAAACTCAATAATATTGATAGCAACTACTCCTACAAGTGCCTAGAGCCTATATCATGCATCAAAACTACTTTCGACCATATAAATTTGACATGCAAGTTCAAGAACAGGGTCACCTAAGCAGCAAAAATTTGCAATGAATAAAGCACTAGAACAAAAACTAATTGGACCAATGGAGGAGTCACATACCAAGGAACAATCTCCCCAAGCAGTTTTGTGAGAGGTGCTTTGAGCAAGGAGATCAAAAATGGCAGCAAAACGAGCTTGGACTCGGGTTTGAGTTGGTTTTTTGTGTTTGTGGGAGGAAGAAGAAGAGGATGGGTGTATGAATAAGTGGAGGAGGGCCACCGTGGGCCCACGAGGTAGGGGGCGCGCCCTAGGGGGGTGGGCGCACCCTCCACCCTCGTGGCAAGGTGGCTGGCCCCCCTGGTGTGTTATTTGTTCCATAAATCCTCAAATTTTCTAGAAAAAATCATATTTAAATTTCAGGGCATTTGGAGAACTTTTATTTTCGAGGTATTTTTATATTGCACGGATAATCAGATAACAGACAGACAAATATTTATTTTATTTAATATAAATAACAGAAAGTAAAAGTGGGATACAGAAAGTTGTGCTTCTAGGTTCATCCATCTCATGATCGTCAAAAGGAATCCACTAACAAGGTTGATCAGGTCTTGTTAACAAACTCATTCCGATTAACATGAAACCGGAGAAATTTCGAATAACACTAGGTTACCTCAACGGGGATATGCACATCCCCAATAATAAGTATATCATATTTCTTCTTGACAGTAGGAAGAGGAAATTCAAAACCTCCAAATATAACCGATGGAATTTTTCCGATAGAATTGATACTATGAACTTGAGGTTATTTCCTCGGAAAATGTACGGTATGCTCATTACCAGTAACATGAAAAGTGACATTGCCTTTGTTGCAATCAATAACAGCCCCTGCAGTATTAAGAAAAGGTCTTCCAAGAATAATAGACATACTACTGTCCTCGGGACTATCAAGACTAACAAAGTCCGTTAAAATAGTAATGTTTGCAACCACAACAGGCACGTCCTCACAAATACCGACAGGTATAGCAGTTGATTTATCAGCCATTTGCAAAGATATTTCAGTAGGTGTAAACTTATTCAAGTCAAGTCGACGATATAGAGAGAGAGGCATAACACTAACACCGGCTCCAAGATCACATAAAGCAGTTTTAACATAGTTTCTTTTAATGGAGCATGGTATAGTAGGTACTCCTGGATCTCCAAGTTTCTTTGGTATTCCACCCTTAAAAGTATAATTAGCAAGCATGGTGGAAATTTTAGCTTCCGATATCTTTCTTTTATTTGTAACAATATGTTTCATGTACTTAGCATAAGGATTCATTTGAGTATATCAGATATCAGTTAATCGCATACGTAAAAAGATAGGTCTAATCATTTCAGCAAAGCGCTCAAAATCCTCATCATCCTTTTTCTTGGATGGTTTGGGAGGAAAAGGCATGGGTTTCTGAACCCAAGGCTCTCTTTCTTTACCATGTTTCCTAGCAACAAAGTCTTTCTTATCATAACATTGATTCTTTGATTGTGGGTTATCAAGATCAACAGCAGGTTCAATTTCTACATCATTATTATTACTAGGTTGAGCATTATTATGAACATCATCATTAACATTTTCATTAGGTTCATGTTCATTGCCAGATTGTGTTTCAGCATCAGACAAAGAGATATCATTTGTATTATCAGGTGGTTCAGCAATAGGTTCACTAGAAGTTTGCACAGTTCTATCATTTTTCTTTTTCTTCCTTTTAGAAGAACTAGGTGCATCAATATTATTTCTCTAAGAATCTTGCTCAATTCTCTTAGGATGGCCTTCAGGATACAAAGGTTCCTGAGTCATTCTACCAGTTCTAGTAGCCACTTTAACAACATAATTATTTTTCTTACTATTCATCTCATTGAGCAATTCTTTTTGAGCTTTAAGTACTTGTTCTACTTGAGTGGTAACCATAGAAGCATGTTTGCTAACAAGTTTAAGTTCACCTCTAATATTAGCTGTCGGAGTAACGGGCCACGGGTAGGCTAACCCGAGGCCCATAACCTTTCAAGACATCGGGGCTGACTGCGCCCCTCGAGATAGCAGACGGGGAGCCAACTTCAGGAGAGCGGCTGGAGGAACAGCCGGCTGCCCATATACGTCCGAGTCCTAGAGATGAGATCAAGACCGAACGACTCCGACTGGTGGCTTCTCGAGAAGCCGACCACGGGGAGTCGGCCCATGACACCGGCAAAGCCCATGCCCTCATCAGGGGGGATGGGACAGGGTGTGGCGACAGTAAAGCCCACTCCCTCCCCTTTTCCAAGGGATGGCCAGGACACAGTGTGCTGTACCAGCGGAGATCTCCATCTGGCGCAGCACTGTTGCCATGCCATCCCTGACGTCAGCAACAGTGGGCGGAGTCCTATGACCACGACGGCCTGACGGTACGGTCCACGGAAGACGGGCCCTACCAGTCAGTGAGAGTCCGGAAGACGGCAAGGGCACCACCAGTCGGACCCGTAGGGAGACGGCCCGCGGGAGTCGGCCTGCCCCCCATGGGTCCCACGCGCCATTAACCAGACGAGGCGGTAAGTGGCTACAGTAATCGCCCGCCAGGCGGCAGGACTGTAGCCACGACTCCATGACCAAGCCTGCGTCACTAGAAGCACGGCTACAGTAATCAGCAGCCGGCAGGACCTGCTAGCTGTGGGAGCGGCCTGTCGGCTCCGTACTAGACCAGTCGGCTGGGCCCACCAATCAGCGGGCCCCAGCAGTAGGCAGGAGGGCCCGCAGGCGAAGAGACTGACAGCTAGGCCCTGCGCCCAAACAGTTTACCATTGTACCCCTGTGGGTAGGCCTATATAAACCCCCCAGGGCACCCATGCAAGAGGTCCGATCCATTAGAACTAGACCAGACCTTAGAGGAAGGAGAGGGCTAGCCCTGCCTTCTCCTATCCATAGATATAGCTCGAGGAGCACCTTTGTACTCACTTTGCCTTAGTGATCATGTGGAGACCCCGCAGAGCAGGACTAGGGGTGTTATCTCCGAGGAGAGCACCGAACCTGCGTAAAGTACGCCGGCGTTTGTGTCTACGCCTCATCCCGTTTCCAGGCACCGGCGACGTTCTACTCGCCCCCACCATGATAAGCCACCCAGTGGCATATGTCGCACCCAACCCCTGGCATTTGGCACCCACCGTGGGGCCTGATGCACTGTCGTCCAGAGACCTATTCTGGACGGGAACCCTTTTTCTCCCTGGAAAGCGCAGCCAGCCCGGCACGCCAGACGGAGTCTGCGCCGACGCGCTGCATGGCACTGAAATCTCCTGCGCGGCCAGTTGCCTCGGTGATCTTGTCGGCGAGGTCCGCCTCTTCGACGAGCCCGCAACCGACGCAGGCACAAGCGGCCTCGAGAGCCTCCTTGCGGGCCTCCTCGATCAACTCCATGTCGCCAGCGAGCCAGCTGGGGACTTGGCGTCCGTAGGTTCCACCGATCTGATGTTGGTCGACTCCGACACCGCGTTGCTTGACACGTTCCCCACCAACATGGTGGTCTACGACGAGCCGCGTCCTCCTGCGGAGAGCGGCGGAAGCACCGTCACGGAAGTGCTTGCCATTGATCATGGCGAGCACTCTGGCCGGGGTGATTACGACCCGCTCAACGTGGCGCTACAAGACCTGGCGGCGCCCATCCCCGAAGACGCTGACGACGAGACGCTGGAGGCACGCCGCCTTCAGCTAGTCAAAGGCGCCAAAAAGCTGGCCAGCATGAGAAGTCTGTCAGAGGCCTACCAGCGCGAGATGGACCACGCTGTGGGCAGCACGCTGGCTGCGGCTGGGCCTAGCCGCCTTGGCACGGTCCAGCAGCGCGGCGTGGCTATTGCCGATCTATTCGGGGCGAATCACCCCATCTACGTCACGCCTGCGGATAACATTCGAGCCGCCCAGGCAGCGGCGGACGAGTTGGACAAGTTCGAGGGCAAAGAACGTCGCCTGATGACGGAGCGCGTCCAGCGACTCCTTGACATGGCTGCTGAGCAGAATGAGGCCGGCTGCCACACTGATGCGCCGCGCCGACAGAATGACAACTTGCTTCCACGCCGAGACCAAGGCGCGGAGTCTCGGACGCCAACTGGCGGCGTCCGCAGAAGAAAAGACAAGGAGCCAGCTGCCAGCCGCAGTCGGACTCGCATCACCATAGAGCGCGACCAAGACGGCCGCCCAAGAACAGTGGAACAACGGGACGACTGTCCGCCTCCTCCCCCTCGAAGGGAAAGGCGAGTCTCCCAGCCGCCTGTTGATCACCCGACGCTCGGCGACCGCCTTGGCCGCCGAGAGGGAGTCGGAGAGAATGACGCTCGCCACCGGATCGACTGTCTCCACCGATCCCTCGCGCTTGAAGAAGAAGATGAGTTGGGGTCTATCGTGTTTCGGCCCCCGCATCCAAGACGAGCCCTTCCCCAAAGGGTTCACGCTCCCCAGAGATACACCCAAATACACCGGCTCCGTGAAGCCGGAAGACTAGCTGGTCGACTACTCCACGGCCGTTAGCATAGCGAACGGCAACAAACGCATTGCCGTGAAGTACGTTCCGCTCATGCTCCAAGGCACGGCCCAGACTTGGCTGAATAGCTTAAGGCCCAGCAACATCACCAGTTGGGTCGACTTCACTGACACCTTCGTCCACAACTTCACCAGCACGTACAAGCGGCCTCCCAAGCCTCGCCAGCTCTCCTTATGTGTACAGGGCCCCAGCGAGTCAACCCGCGACTACCTCACGCGCTGGGCCGAGCTTTGCAACTCCTGCGAAGGCGTGCACGAGGTGCAGGCCATTGAGTACTTTACCACTGGATGCCGAGAGGGCACCCTCCTCAAGCACAAGCTTCTCTGCCACGAGCCGGAAACCCTCGACGAGCTGCTGATCATAGCGGACAAGTACGCCGCGGCCGACTTCTCCATGAACACGGAGACTCAAGTTAGCGCGACCGGCAAGGTGGCTCCTCAGGCTGCTCGAACCCCGGCCGGAGACACCAGTTGGCATCAACCGCAGAATACCACAAGCGCAAAGCCCCACCACCGACTTCCACAAGTCGGCAGGTGGCGACAGTCGAAAACCAGCAGCCGGAAGGGCAGCCCCCGCCCAAACGCCAGAAGGGTGGCAAGCCCAACTGGCAGCCGGATTTCTCATATGAGAAGACGTTGGATGGACCCTGCAAGTTCCACAGTGGCGCAAAGCCGTCCAACCACAGCACTTGGAAATGCCACTGGCTCACCAGGATAGCCAAGGGAGACGGACTTTTGCCTCCCCCACCTGCGGGGCAGCCGTCTCCTCCTCCGCCCCAGCAGCCGGCGAGCAGACCAGTCGGCGCAGTACAAGACGAGTACCCAGAAGAGCAGGGAGCTTATGTCGTGTTCACCAGTGTGGCCGACGATCGACACAGCAGGCGGCTGCAGCAGCAGGAGGTGAATGCAGTAGCATCTGACACCCCAGAGTTCATGCATTGGTCTGAGAAGCCCATCAGCTGGAGCAGAGCTGACCACCCAGAAGTAATGCCCAAACCCGGCTCCTACACCTTGGTTTTGGACGCCAGCTTTGCCACGGACAAACAAGCTGCTCGCTTCTCTAGAGTCCTGATAGACGGCGGCAGCAGCATCAACATCCTATACAAAGACACCATGGAGAAGTTAGGAATCCGGCAGAGGCAACTACAGTCCAGCCGGACGGTGTTCCACGGCATAGTTCCTGGCCTTTCCTACTCACCAATCGGCATGATCTTGATCGACGTCCTCTTCGGAGACAAAGATCATTTCCGCCGAGAGTCAATTTGGTTCGAAGTGGTGGACCTAGAGAGCACATACCATGCGCTGCTTGGCCGGCCTGCCCTGGCCAAGTTCATGGCCGTCCCCCACTATGCCTACCTTAAGATGAAGGTGCCGATTTCCAAGGGGATCCTGACCATAACTGGCGACTACAAGAAGTCGTCCGCCTGCGCATCAGAGAGCAGTCGGCTGGGCGGGTCCCTCGTGATCGCAGCTGAGAAGCGACTGCTTGACCGGGTTGTGGCGATGGCAAGCAAACAGCCAGAGATGTCGCCCGATCCCAGGGAGTCGGAAGCTGAGGGCTCGTTCAGGCTGGCCAAAGAAACAAAGAAGATACCTTTGGACCCAGAGCACCTAGAGAGGTATGCTGTCATAGGCGCCAACCTCGACAGCAAATAGGAAGGCGAGCTCGTCGACTTCCTCTATGAGAATCGAGACATCTTCGCATGGTCCCCCAAAGACATGCCAACTGTCCCGACGGAATTCACCGAGCAAAAACTACACGTCCGATTTGATGCCAAGCCAGTCAGGCAGCCTTTGTGCCGCTTGTCAGAAGAGAAGAGAAGAGTTGTTGGAGAACAAATAGCCCGGCTGCTTGCGGACGGCTTCATCATGGAAGTATTCTTTCCAGAATGGCTGGCCAACCTGGTCCTGGTATTCAAGAAGAACAAGCAATGGCGAATGTGTATTGACTACACTAGCCTCAACAAAGCATGCCCAAAGGACCCATTCGCTTTGCCAAGGATCGATCAAGTGATAGACTCCATAGCCGGATGCGAGTTGTTGAGTTTCTTGGATGCATATTCAGGGTATCACCAGATCAAGTTGAACCCAGCAGATAGGCTAAAGACTGCCTTCATCACGCAATTTGGAGCTTTCTGCAACTTGACCATGACATTCGGCTTGACGAACGTCGGCGCCACCTTCCAACGATGCATGTAGAAGTGCCTCCTCAAGCAGCTCGGCAGAAATGCTCATGTTTACATGGACGATGTGGTGGTTAAGATGGAGAAGCATGGAACACTGCTAGAAGACCTCAAGGAGACCTTTGAGAACTTGCGCCGATTTCAGATCATGCTCAACCCGGAGAAGTGCGTCTTTGGAGTACCAGCCGGATAGCTCCTTGGCTTCCTGGTCTTCGAACGCGGCATAGAATGCAACCCCGTGAAGATCAAGGCCATTGAAAGGATGGAGGTACCCAGCTGACTGCTGGACGTACAAAAGTTCACCGGCTGTTTGGCCTCCATCAGCCGATTCATCAGTCGGCTAGGCGAGAAGGCTCTTCCCCTGTACCAACTCATGAAGAAGACCACTTTTTTCGAGTGGAACCACAAGGTGGACGAAGCTTTTTTCCAACTAAAGAAGATGCTGACTACTCCACCAGTCCTAGCTGCTCCGACTCCTAAGGAGCCCATGCTCCTCTACATCGCTGCCACCAGCCGAGTGGTCAGCACAGTCATCATGGTAGAACGCAAGGAGGAAGGCAAGGCGCTACCAGTCCAGAGACCGGTATATTATTTGAGTGAAGTACTGTCGACCTCCTAGCAAAACTACCCCCACTACCAGAAGATGTTCTATGGTGTGCACTTTGCCGCCAAGAAATTGAAGCCTTACTTCCAAGAACATCCAATCACTATGGTCTGCATAGCTCCTCTAGCCTTGATCATCGGCACTCGAGACGCTTCGGGCCGGGTGGCCAAGTGGGCCATAGATTTGGCCCCCTACACCATCTACTACCAACCTCGCACTGCCATCAAATCACAAGCACTGGACGACTTCCTTGTCGACTGGGCCGAAACCCAGTATCTACCGCCAGCGCCCGACTCCACCCATTGGTGAATGCATTTCGACGGTTCCAAGATGCGCACCGGCTTGGGAGCCGGCATCGTCCTCACCTCTCCAAAGGGAGACAAGCTCAAATATGTGCTGCAAATCCATTTTGCCGCCTCCAACAACGTCGCCGAATACGAGGCACTCATTCACGGGCTCGGCATGCACCGGATCCTATGCTATGGTGACTCCAACTTGGTGGTCCAGTAGTTGTCAGGCGATTAGGATGCCAAGGACGCGAACATGGCGAGCCACCGCTTCCTCATCCAGCAACTCAGCGGATATTTTGAGGGGTGCGAGTTTCTCCATGTAACAAGAAACGACAACGATCAAGCAGATGCCCTGGCGCGAATCGGCTCCATCCGTCACGCGATACCATCTGGCGTCGCCCTCCAGCGCCTCCTCAAGCCGTCTGTCAAGCCATCGCCGAAGCCAGACTCTATCTTCGTGCCGGCTCCTCCTGATGTAGTCGGATCCGACTCAAGAGCGCCCGCAGACGGCACGAGTATTCCGGCAGGCGGCATGGGAATCATGGTAGTCGCACCCAGCTCGGGGACTGCAGCGGTCGGCCCAGAGACTTCAGAGCCCGGCCCGGGGACTGCGCCAATCCGCCCGGGGACTTCATCGACACAGCAAGCGGCTGCCGACTCCAACCCGCCACCTCCCGGCCCAGCCGCCCTCGTCCAAGTTGCGGTCTTGGCTATTGCAGAAATTGCAGCACCTTCATGGACCAAGCCCATCCTCAAATTCATGATGAACAAAGAGCTGCCAACAGATGAGATCTCGGCTCGACAAGTACAACACCGGGCGACAGCGTACACCATAGTCAATAGAGAGCTCGTAAGGCGCAGTATCACTGGTGTTTACCAGCGCTGTATGGAGCCAGAGCAAGGCCAAGCAATTCTCAAGGACATCCATCAAGGCGAATGTGGCCACCATGCGGCTTTGAGAGCACTCGTCGCCAAAGCTTTCCGCCATGGCTTCTTCTGTCCGACTGCTCTTGAAGACGCCAAGTCTTTGGTCCAAAATGCAAGGGGTGCCAAAAGTTCCGCTCTAAGCCTTATCAGCCGGCTTCTGCACTCAAAACTATTCGCATTGCCTGGCCCTTTGCTGTTTGGGGCCTGGACATGGTCGGACCATTCAAGATGGCACGAGGCGGTTTGACTCACTTACTTGTCGCGGTGGACAAGTTCACCAAGTGGATAGAAGCAAAACCAATCAAGAGTTTGAATGGTCCGACTGCTATGACCTTCATCTCCGACATCACAACTCGGTATGGCATACCGCACAGCATCATCACCGACAATGGCACAAACTTTGCCAAAGGTGCCTTGGTCCGTTTTTGCGCGACGCAGGGCATCCGACTAGACTTAGCATCCTTTGCCCATCCGCAGTCCAACAGCCAGGTAGAGCGAGCAAATGGCCTAATCCTGTCTGACATCAAGCCTCGGCTGGTCGAGCCACTGGAGCGCTCGACAGGCTGCTGGCTCAACGAGTTGCCAGCCGTCCTTTGGAGCCTACACACGACTCCAAACAAGTAAACCGGCTTTACGCCCTTCTTCCTCGTCTATGGTGCCGAAGCCGTCATCCCAATGGACATAGAGTTCGACTCCCCCTGAATCACCATGTACACCGAGGAGGAAGCAGAGGAAGCACGTCAAGATGGCGTCGATCCGCTAGAAGAGGGCCGGCTGTTGGCACTCAGCCGGTCCAGCATCTACCAGCAGAGGCTACGCCGATACTACAATCGGAAGGTCAAGCCGCGATCTTTCCAAGAAGGAGACCTTGTGCTCCGGCTGATTCAGCAAACAGCTGGCTAGCACAAGCTCTCAGCACCCTGGGAAGACCCTTTCATCATCAGCAAAGTGTTGGGCAACGACTCCTACGACATGATCGATGCTCAGAAGCCCCGAGCACAGAAAAGGGACGACTCCGGCAAAGAGACAGAGCGGCCATGGAATGCAAACCTCCTCCAAAGATTTTACAGTTAATGCAGTATGTATCACGCTACCTTTTGTCTTAAAGTACGAAGACTTCGGGCCCCTCGAGAAGAGATCGGAGACTGCCTTCTTTTATCTATATGATAAAGAGTTATGCCTATGAGTATGTTATTCTTTGTTATGCCACTTGACACCAGGTTCGACTAGTCATCCCGGGAACTTGCCGACTTGAGCTATGAAACGACTTCTTGCAGCCATACAAGTAATGTGTGGCACTTAAGCCGTCTCCTGTTAGAAGCCGCAGATCGCAGAGCGACTGTCTGGCGAGCAGGAGTAAGGTAGAACGGGTGTCCATATGAAAAATGGCTAAGGACTCAAAGCTTGCTCATAGTTTAAAGCCGGCTTTCAGCCTTTTACACCCGACTCTTTAGCAGCCGGCTTGCCGTTTTCTAAATTAACTTGCTAAAAACTCTAAAAGGCTAAGTACTTGCCTTCCCAAAGAAGCCAAGTATTTGATCTAGCGGCAGTCCACAGAGCGGCTGTCCGACTGGCAAGACGGCAACCAAGGGAAGGCGGCAAAGGAAAAAGTCAAAGAGCAATAAGCAAGAAGAGATAGGATGCAGATAAATATTTACATAGAAAGGCCCTTGGCCGAATCATCAAACAGAAGTTCAAGATACACCCAGTGGGTGGAATTGTGCAAAATAACAAGTTCATCGAGACTGCTAAGCAGGTAAAACAAAGATAAAGTGGCAGCCTAGGAAGCCGCGGACGGACTCGGAGGACCGGAGGGGTCGCCGGTGCCAGTTGCCGAGGCGGCCGGCTGGTTGGTCTCCGCTTGATCACCTCTGGCGACAGCTGGCTCAGTTGGGCGGGCTCGTTGCTAGAGGCGCGGTCGAGCTGGGGCTGGCCGTCTGCCTCGACCTCTGGCACCTCCTCCTCGTCTCCTTCTTCCTCCTCGCCATCCTCTTCGCCACTGAAGTCGATCACCTCCGCCGAGTCCTCGCCGTCGTCCGGGTTTAGCCTGAACCACTCCGGCGGCGCCTACTCGCCGTTCTCAGCCCGCTCTGGGACGAAGATGCTGGTGTCGGTGTACTCGGCGATCGACGCGGCGCGCTTGACAAGATCGTCTTCCACCGCTGCCAGCTCCGCCTGAGCTTCCAGTCAGAACATGGCTAACTGTGCTAAACTCAGCCCAGGATACCACGCCTTGGAGAATTCTAAAGCCCGGCATGCTCCAGCCCGGGCCGAAGAACCCTTCCAGTCCTGAAGACGGCCGGCTGCTACCTCCAGCCAGTCGGCAGTCCAACTGGGGGTGCGCGGTGCCTGCATATCCAGCCACAGGGCGGCAATCGCCTGGGCGCCGACACGTTGAAGCCGGCGCAGCATCCGGTGGGCCAGCCGAAGGTAGGCCTCGATGCTAAGAATCTGCTCGCCAAGAGTTCCGAGGGCGTTGGCGGCGATCTGTGCGCCGTACGCCCTTTGTGCTTCACGATCACCCTTGATGGCTTGATTGGCGGCGTCCGAATGGCCGAGGAAGAAGTCTTCTAAGGAATAAGAGCGAAGAAACAAGGTTAAAAATTTAAGGCCGACTCAGCCAGCAGTCGGCAGCCTAGAAAAGGAAACGAGGGGAAGCTCACCATCGACAAGATCTTCGATTGCTTGGAAGCCCGAGATCAGCGTCGGCTTCTTGTCGGTCCAGGAGGAGCGCTCAGACACAAATTCGGCAAGAAGGGCGGTCTCCTTGTCCTCCGCCTCCTTCTAGGCCCTCTGGAGCAGCTCCTTCTGCTCCGCCAGCTGCGTAGCCAGCCGGTCGCGCTCCTCCGTCAGCCGGCCGCACTCCTCCTCCTTGATGCGCAGTGCGGCGTTGACTTCGCCCAGCTGCTGCTGAAGGGTGGCGTTGGCTTCTGAAGAAGGAAAGGGAGGGGTGTCAGTCGTCAACAAAGAAGAAAGTTCGCCGGGGAGATCCGGCCTGACTGCTCAGCAGTTGGCCCGAATCTCAGGGACTACATCCCGCGGGTGCGCAAGCGCGCCCCCGCAGAAAAAGAAGAAGACTCACCCCGACTGTCCGACAAGTTGGCGGTCCGCTTGCCAGCTCCTCAACATTGGCATTGAAGGAGGTCACGCGAAGATTGTGGTAATCCTGCATCAAAATTTCAAAAAAAGTGTTGGTACTTGGAGCTCACCGATTAGAGTTCCGAGCCGCCTGCTCAGCAGCCGGCCCGAAACTCGGGGACTACACCCAGTGGGTGCGCTGGTGCGCCCCCACAAAGAAAAACAAGGAAAGCAAAAACAAAAGGATGGATGCGTACCCGAATGGTTGTTCGCGATGCCAGATATGCCTTGGTGCACTCCTTGATGGCGTCGCCCTCGGCCCGGAGCTTGGCTTGGACGTCCAAGAGCGCCCGGTTCAACATGCCCATCCCGCCTCCCCGCACCCACCCGGTGGGCGCGGCGCTTGACACCTCGGTGTCCGGGATCGTGGAGCTCGCAACGCTGGTGTCCAGAGGGTGCGGCGCTGAGGCCACCTTCGCGAGATGGCGGCGCGTCAGCGTGTTGACCCCGAGGGCTAGGCCCGTCGCCGCCACGCCTCCAGTTGGCGGCACTGGCGGTTCCGCCGGTTGCCCGCTTGGCGCGCTTCCGGAGGGCGGCGGTGGTGGCACAATGACTTCCGGCGTGGCGGTGACGTCGGCGTCCCTCTCCATGACCGGGTTCTTGTTGCCGACTTCCCTTATCTGCACCGTGAACTCCGGTGGCGGCGGCGCGGAGTTCAAGGGGATGACAAACACCGCCGATTGGCGGTGTGTGACTTCCTCAGCGCGCTTCTTCTCCGCATCGATGGCCTCGGCTTCCGCCAGCTTCTTCAGGGCGGCGGCCTCCGCCTTGTCGGCTTCCGCCTTCTTTAGGCAGGCGGCTTCCCGCTCCTCACGCGCCTCCCGCGCGTTCCGCTCCGTCGCCTCCAGGAGGTCAGTGGCGAGATCAATCCGCCGGGTGGTGGAGGAGGTCTCTGCCGACTTTACGACGGAGCCGGCGGCCGATTTCTCAAGAGAGAGCGGGGCCCTAAAGTCAGGAAAATAAAGTAAAGGGATTTCAGACAGACTCAATAAGGAAATGTGAAGGTACAAAGGGAGGTAGTACTTACGCCGAAATTAGCTGTGGCGTCTTCACCACCTTGCGGAAGCGGTTGGCCTTTGCGGCCGCTTCGTCCCACTTGGTCGCTGCTGCTGATCCCTCTGGCTTCTTCGGCCGGCTGCCGAACAGGCTCGTCCCGGCCCTGTGCTTCTTGCCGCCGCCTTGAGCGTCCGGCTGGCCGGCTCCTGGCTGGTGGCGCGGGGCGACCTCCTCGTCATCATTAGGCCAGTCCTCGAGACTTGCCCCAAGTCTCGGGCCACCTGCTGCGCCGCCTCCTCCCTCGACGTCGTCCTCCAGGGCCGCCGCCCCCAAGTCGGGGTCGTCCACATCGCTCTCCGCTCGGTCGGGGAGGAACTCGCGGTCTGGCCCCACGGTGCCGGCTGCTAGCTGGAGGAGGGGGTTCTGATGAAAGCCGATTAGTCAGAACGGACAAGACGGACTCGGCAGTAAAGATGTCAGGAGAATTGAAGAAAAAGAGAGAAGGAAAACGACTCACCAACGGCGGAGGGGCAACACGTGAATACGGCTCCTTGCCGAACTGCCACTCTTCGTTGAGGTCACCGCTCGCAAGATAGTTCACCATGTAGGCTACCTCCTCGTGAGGCATCGCCTTGGTGCACATCCGACTCGGGTCCCGGTGCCCGGTCATCTGACAGATCATGTGGGGGCGACTTTGGAGGGGAAGCACTCGGCGCGCCACGAAGGCGGCCAGCAAGTCCGGCCCGGTCAGGCCCTCCGACTGCGTCAGCACTCGAAGCCGTGCAACGGTGGCGGCTCCTGCATGCGTCAATGTCCGGGCCCGGTGCGACCAGTTGGGCTGCCTCCCAGCCGGCGGGCCGGCTACATAGGACGACAGATTGACCCAATCGCCCTCTGCGGAGACGTTCTTCACATAGAAGTACGACCGCTGCCACATCTTCACCAACTTGATCATCTTGATGGAGGGAAATGGGTTATCGGCCCCCGACCTCCGCACGGTGATGAACGCGCCGCACTGAGCCGGCACGCCCGCGGCTTGGGTGCTGAGCTTGGAGTAGAAGAACTCCCCCCAGAGCTCGATGGTGGGGAGAACGCCGATGAAGCCTTCACACAGGGTGACAAAGGCGGACAGTAGCACCACCATGTTGGGGGTGAGGTGGTGCGGCTGGAGTCCGTAGAACTCAAGGAAGGAGCGGAAGAAGTTGCTTGCAGGTAGGCCCAGGCCGCGTAGGCAGTGTGAGCGGAAGACGACCCGCTCGCCCTCCTGCGGCGCCGGTGAAATTTCTCCCCTCCGCGTGAGGCGGACCCTCACGACGTCCTCGCTGGGCAATCGACGCGTCTTGCGGAGGAAATCAATGTGGTCGTCGTGGACCTCCGAACCATCCCAGGTACCGGAGTGCACCGTCGGGGGCGCGACGGCGGAGGAAGAGCTCATCGTGAGCGGACCACCGCAACGTTCGACGAGGCTCGAGGTGCAGAGAGAGAGAAGAAGGAGAGGAAGCAGTGGGAGGCGGGACGTGCGTGCACCGCCGCTTCCCCCCTCCCCCTACTTATAGCCCCGTGTGCTGCGAAGCGGAGGGGCGGTTGTGGGATTTGCTGCGCTCACTACCCCACGCCCCCATGTTTATCGCGCAAAGTTACTGCGCGCAGTAACTCCGTGGAAACCTCAACCATCCCCCACGGCCGTAGCGGATCCGCTCGCGTGCCGAGGTGTGGTAGTGGTAGGCCCCGCCTGCACGTATGTCCCATCTCGCGGATGGGTAGGCAGGCTGGCCCGGCCACTGGTTGCCACGTGGCAGTCCTGAAGCAGGTGGCGGTTAGGAAGCTTAGGTAGTACGCCACTAAGTTCCCGCCAAGGCATTCGAAAGTCTTTTTTGGACGAGTCAAAATCAGGCGAATCCGACTCCTACCAGTCGGCCCGACAGAGTCAAGCGGAGTCACCACCTCAGGTACTTCGAGAATGAAACTGCTGAGGCTCCTTGGCTGGTTGCCCGCGGCGCCTCATCAGCTTCGGGACTACTGTCGGAGTAACGGGCCACGGGTAGGCTAACCTGAGGCCCATAATCTTTCAAGACATCGGGGCTAGCTGTGCCCCTCGAGACAGCAGACGGGGAGCCGACTTCAGGAGAGCGGCTGGAGGAACAGCCGGCTGCCTATATCCGTCCGAGTCCTAGAGATGAGATCAAGACCGGCCGACTCTGACTGGCGGCTTCCGGAGAAACCGGCCATGGGGAGTCAGCCCACGACACCGGCAAAGCCCATGCCCTCATCAGGGGGGATGGGACAGGGAGTGGCGACAGTAAAGCCCACTCCCTCCCCTTTTCCAGGGGATGGCCAGGACACAGTGCGCTGTATCAGCGGAGATCTCCGTCTGGCGCAGCACTGTTGCCATGCCATCCCTGACATCAGCAACAGTGGGCGGAGTCTTGTACCCACGACGACCTGATGGTACGGTCCAAGGAAGACGGGCCCTACCAGTTAGTGAGAGTCCGGGAGACGGCAAGGGCGCCACCAGTCGGACCCGTAGGGAGCCGGCCCGCGGGAGTCGACCTGCCCCCCCCCACATGAGTCCCACGCGCCATTAACCAGACGAGACGGGAAGTGGCTACACTAATCGCCCGCTAGGTGGCAGGACTATAGCCACGACTCCATGACCAAGCATGTGTCATTAGAATCACGACTACAGTAATCAGCAGCCGGCAGGACCCACTAGCGGTGGGAGCAGCCTGTCGGCTCCGTACAAGACCAGTTGGCTGGGCCCACCAATCGGCGGGCCCCGGTAGTCGGCAGGAAGGCACGTAGGCAAAGAGACTGACAGCTAGGCCCTGAGCCCAGATAGTTTACCATTGTACCCCTGGGGTAGGCTTATATAAACCCCCCAGGGCACCCATGCAAGGGGTCCGATCCATTAGAACTAGACCAGACCTTAGAGGAAGGAGAGGGCTAGCCCTGCCTTCTCCTACCCACCGATACAACTCGAGGAGCACCTTTGTACTCACTTTGCCTTAGTGATCATGCGGAGACCCCGCAGAGCAGGATTAGGGGTGTTATCTCCTAGGAGAGCCGCGAACCTGGGTAAAGTATGCCGGCGTTTGTGTTTACGCCTCATCCCGTTTCCAGGCACCGGTGATGTTCTACTCGCCCCCACCATGATAAGCCATCCATTGGCATATGTCGCACCCAACCCCCGACATTAGCCATATAATCACCCAAGTATTTAATCATATCAGCATCTTGTTTTAATTGCCTACCAAAAAAAGCATTGAAGTCTTCTTGCTTAAACACAAAATTATCAAACTCATCCAAGCATTGACCAGCAATTTTAGCAGGAGGGATTTCAGCTTTATAATATCTATAGAGAGAATTTACCTTTACTACCTGTGTCAGGTTAAATATCGAGGTCTGGAGGTTCTTCAATAAATAAAGGATTAAGATCATATGTTTCTTCAATAGGCGGTAAATTAAGACCATGTATTTCTTCAATAGGAGGTAAATTCTTAACATCTTCAGCTTTAATACCCTTTTCTTTCATAGATTTCTTTGCCTCTTGCATATCTTCGGGACTGACAAATAGAACACCTCTCTTCTTCGGAGTTGGTTTAGGAATAGGATCATTAATTGGAGCAGGAGCTAGCTCAGGAGGTGCCCAATTATTTTCATTTGTCAACATATTATTAAATAAGATTTCAGCTTCATCCGGTGTTCTTTCCCTGAAAAGAGAACCAGCACAACTATCCAGGTAATCTCTGGAAGCATCAGTTAGTCCATTATAAAAGATATCATGTATTTCATTTTTCTTAAGAGGATGATCAAGCAAAGCATTAAGTAACTTGAGAAGCCTCCCCCAAGCTTGTGGGAGACTCTCTTCTTTAATTTGCACAAAGTTGTATATTTCCTTTAAAGTAGCTTGTTTCTTATGAGCAGGGAAATATTTAGCAGAGAAGTAGTAAATCATATCCTGGGGACTACGCACACAACCAGGATCAAGAGAATTAAACCATATTTTAGCATCACCCTTTAATGAGAACGAAAATATTTTGATGATATAAAAGTAGCGGGATCTCTCATCGTTAGTGAACAGGGTAGCTATATCATTTAATTTAGTAAGATGTGCCACAACAGTTTCAGATTCATAGCCATGAAAAGGATAAGATTCAACTAAAGTAATTATATCAGGATCAACAGAGAATTCATAATCCTTATCAGTAACACAGATAGGAGAAGTAGCAAAAGCAGGGTCAGGTCTCATCCTAGCATTTAGAGATTGCTTATTCCATTTAGCTAATAACCTTTTGAGTTTATATCTATCTTGGCAAGCTAAAGTAGCTAAAGAAACTTCTTGATCAAATAAATAACCTTCAGGAATAACAAGTGATTCTTCATCATCACGTTCATCTTCATAATCAGATTCAATATTTTCAATTTCTCTAGCCCTAGCAAGTCGTTCCTCGAGAAAATCACTAAGTAGCACAGTAGTATCAAGCATAGAGTAGTTTCATCATAAGTATCATGTATAGTAGAAGTGGCATCATCAATAACATGCAACATATTAGAACGAATGGCAGAAGCAGGTTTAGGTGTCGCAAGATTACTCATAACAGAAGGTGAATCAAGTGCAGAGCTAGATGGCAGTTCCTTACCTCCCCTCATAGTTGATGGATAAATTGTTGTCTTAGCGTCTTTCAAATTCTTCATAGTGTCCAGCAGGTATAAATCCCAAGTGACTCAAAGAATAGAGGTATGCTCCCTGGCAATGGCGCCAGAAATTAGTCTTGATAACCCACAAGTATAGGGGATCGCAACAGCTTTTGAGGGTAGAGTATTCAACCCAAATTTATTGATTCGACACCAGGGGAGCCAAAGAATATTCTCAAGTATTAGCATTGAGTTGTCAATTCAACCACACATGGAAACTTAGTATCTGCAGCAAAGTGTTTAGTAGCAAAGTAATATGATAATGATGGTAATGGTAACAAAAGAGTAATGAAAGCAAAATAATATTTTTGCTATTATGTAGTGATTGTAATAATAACAACGGGAAAGTAAATAAGAGTAAACCAGTATATGGAAAGCTCGTAGGCATTGGATCAATGATGGATAACTATGCCGGATGCGGTTCATCATGTAACAGTCATAACATAGGGTGACACAGAACTAGCTCCAATTCATCAATGTAATGTAGGCATGTATTCCGAATATAGTCATACATGCTTATGGAAAAGAACTTGCATGACATCTTTTGTCCTACCCTCCCGTGGCAGCGGGGTCCTAATGGAAACTAAGGGATATTAAGGCCTCCTTTTAACAGAGAACCGGAACAATGCATTAGCACATGGTGAATACATGAACTCCTCAAACTATGGTCATCACCGGTAAGTATCCCGATTATTGTCACTTCGGGGTTAACGGGTCATAACACATAATAGGTGACTATAGACTTGCAAGATAGGATCAAGAACACTCATATATTGATGAAAACATAATAGGTTCAGATCTGAAATCATGGCACTCGGGCCCTAGTGACAAGCATTAAGCATAGCAAAGTCATAGCAACATCAATCTCAGAACATAGTGGACACTAGGGATCAAACCCTAACAAAAGTAACTCGATTACATGGTGAATCTCATCCAACCCATCACCGTCCAGCAAGCCTATGATGGAATTACTCACGCACGGCGGTGAGCATCATGAAATTGGTGATGGAGGATGGTTGATGATGACGACGTCGATGAATCCCTCTCTTCGGAGCCCCGAACGGACTCCAGATCAGCCCTCCCGAGAGGTTTTAGGGCTTGGCGGCGTCTCCGTATCATAAAATGCGATGATTTATTCTCTCCTATTTTTTCTCCCCGAAAGCAGTTATATAGAGTTGGAGTTGGAGTCGGAAGGTCTCTAGGGGGCCCACGAGGTAGGGGGCGCGCCCTAGGAAGGTTGCCTCCCACCCTCGTGGCAAGGGTGTGGGCCCCCTGGTCTTCATCTTTGGCGAGGATTTTTTATTATTTATTGTAAGATATTCCGTGGAGTTTCAGGTCCGGGTTAGTTCCATTCCAATCATACAAGTTAGAGTCCAAAACAAGGGCAAAAGTGCTTGGAAAAGTAGATACGACGGAGACGTATGAGTGGCCGTTTATGAAATCTAAGGGTCGACCAGTTGTCGGCTTCTGCCGCCACATAGATAGTACGGGGGTGTTCGGGATAAATCTAAACACTCTTTAATCCACATTCTGGTCCTTAAAGGAGGTGTTTAGCGCAACGAACAAGGCAATCAGACTATGCGGCCTTTACCGCCCTCACTTAGCCATAGGAGTTTGACAATTAAGAAAGTATGCGAAGCCCCTGGTATTCAGAAGGCTGAACTAGGGGCGTTATACACGCCTAATTGGAGGAACCGATTCTTCGTAAGAAGCGGAAAAAATCTCTAACGATTTGGAACCTCTCAAACAGATGACCAGCTCTTGCCGCATCATGGCAGTCAGTTTTTGGCTTTCTATACTAAGGTGCTCGTCCGAAAGAACCGGTACACAATCGCAGTAGTTCTCCCTTTACTACCCTAGCCGATATAGCGGAACGTAAGGTAGTAAGCACAGGAGCCGGGCAACCCAACTATTGACCAAAGACATGATTCAGAACCGATGCATATAATGCTATAAGTTCGGGGTGCCGAACTATACTGGAAAAGTGTTCGGACTTCTATTGATTTAATGCGGGGTGTAATGAAGCCCTTGGCGTAGTAATACATACCAAGGTGTATGTGTTCACTAAGTAATATATACAAAGGTGAGGAAATAGGAAAATTAAATAATAAGCTGACGCCACCATTTATTCGCCATTGTGATGTAATTAGTACGTCAAGGCGTACTTTGTGCAAGTAATGCGATAAGCAAGTAAAGCTATTTAACATACCGCAACCAAGCTCGAGCTGCGTGCGGGTATTTAAAACAAGTATGGCAATCGTTTAGTAGAGACCATCTGGGGATTCCCTTGTATGCCAGAGCTCCTTGCCTCCTTGGTGTGTTCTGCAAACCGGTCGTCTGCATAGACCTCGAAAAGAGAAAAAACCGTTAAAAATAAGAAAAATAAAGGCGTGCGAATCCCAGGGTCAGTCAAGCCGCACTATGGATCGCGAGCGAGTTATGCCTCCGTCAGTACCCATGGGGTTTTGAGTGCGTAGTTATGTACGCGCGATACGGATGCCATTTCCTCAGCGGGGCTGGGACGAAGGCCGAATTTACTAATTCAGCTCTTGACGAACCGAGATGCCCTCTTGCAGTGTAGTCCGGACCTTCTTAACGATGTCCAAGGGCTCGGCGGCCGGATTATGGGGCCGCTTGAGAAGGCCGCTTTGTACTTCTGCTGCTAGGGCTGCGGTATTCTCCTCTGTGCGGAGGGAACTATAACACCCCGAGAACGTTGCGCCAGGTGTCTTCCAGTTATTCGCCGTTGTTGCCTTGTCATTTGTTTGTGTGTCATGCATTTCATATCATGTCATCATGTGCATCGCATTTGCATACGTGTTTGTCTCATGCAGCCGAGCATTTTCCCCGTTGTCCGTTTTGCAATCCGACACTCCTATGTCCTCCGGCATCCCCTTTTGCCTCTTTTCGTGAGCGGGTGTTAAACTTTCTCGGAATGGACCGAGATTTGCCAAGCGGCCTTGGTACACCACTGGTAGACCGCTTGTCAAGTTTCATGCCATTTGGAGTCCGTTTGATACTCCAACAGTTAACCGGGGAACCGTGTAGGCCTCGTGTGTGTTGCAGCCCAACACCCCTCCAAAGTGGACCAATAACCCATCCAAACCCCTTCCATCCTCTCGGCCGTTCGATCCGATCGCGTGGCCGAAAACCGCACCTCATTTGGACTCTTCTGGCTCCCTCTATCTATATATATGTGATCCCCTCCAAATTTTTCTCCCAGTCCAAACCCTAGGTCTCTCCACCGCACCACCAGACATGTCCGTCCGTCGTCGGACGCGTCCACCGCCGCCGGCCACCTCGCCCCTACCAATCTCAAGCCGCCACATTATCACCACCGCCGCCTGCAACCAGTCCCGCTCCGCCACATCATCGGGGGCGCCCACATCGCCGTGCGGGCCCGCCAGCCCCATCTCCAGCCCGCTCCGGACCGCGCCGGGCCTGGATCCACCCGCGCCTCGCCCGCAACCGCCATCCCCGAGCGCCCTCGTCCGCCGCCGTGCTGGACCTCGCCATAGGCCGTGCACCTCGCCGGCCGGAGTTCGCCATCGCTCCGCCTCGGCATTTGTGCCCCCACGCTAGCATTGCCGCCCAGCCTACCCGCATCGCTGCTCCCTGGTTCCTCCCCGTCGCCCCGACCTCCCTGCACCCTTGCCGTTGTCTGGGTCGCCGAATTCCTGCCGCTTGAGCACGGAGCTCCTCGTCGTTCGTCTTCCCCGCGCCGTCAGAGCTCCGTCGACCCTGCCGTCACCGGATCCGGCACGTGGCCGGCCGGATCCGCCCGTTCCCACCGCCGGCCGGCCGAACCCGCTGCCGTGCTCCCGCCTTGCCTCTCATCGCCGGCGCCGCCATGGCCTCGCTCGGATCCTGTCGAGAAGGACGATGAGCGCCCGCGTGGCCAACCTCCTCCTCGGCCCAGCCCATCTCCAGCCGGCCTGCTCCACCACCGACTTGGGCCAAGCCCGCAAGGTGAGCTCCGCTCGCTATCCCGCGCCCTGGGCGTCACATAGTATCTTGCGCTCATCTCAGTTTGTTTTTCTAAAAACGACTAAGTCCCAAGATTCTATTATTATATGCTCATGTTTGGGATGGCATAACTCTGTCATCGTAGCTCCATATTGGGCGTGTGATATATCAAACTGTTCATTGTGATGTGCTCTTCATTTTGTTCCATTGCACCATGCTTGTTTGAGTCCATATTGATGCCCAAATTGTTGATGCAATAGTGCTATAAAATGTTAGTTCCTGATTCTTAGCAGAGTTTGAGCATTTGTCATTTTTGCCATGATTATTTTGTGCTGCATATGGGGATGAGCTCTACATGTGTTTTGGGCTATGCCATGCCATCTTTACAGGGGTGTATGCCATGTATTTTTGTGATCAATATGGTGACTAGCACAAGCATGAAAAGTATCTCTCGTGATATTGCTGATTTCAGAGACTTAGAATTTTACTAAGTCTTTGTCTGCTGTTATTTTTGTGCCATGTATTCATGTGGCTATAGTGAGATCCATGCTTTATTTGAGTTAGTTTAGTAAGGATGTTTAGGGCATATGGTTATGCTCTATCCATCCATGCCCCTGTTTGCATTTATGGAGTGCCCTAGCATGACTCAATCTTGCTCTACTTTTGCTATAAAATGTTCCTGGCAGATTGTTTACGTGTTAATCAATTTTGCCAAGGTTGTTGTAGTTAATCCATGCATGCTATGAGATTGTTCTTGCCATGGTTAGCTTCTTGATCATGTCTTCTTGCTGGTAGTATGCTTAGTTTGTCATGCAATGCCTTGTGTTGAGTGCATCGAGCTCGCAAACATGCCTTCATAATTCTGTTTATGCCATGTCTAGTTTTTCTGCTAAGTCTGAATCTGTTAACAAAACTTGCTATGTTCACATGGGTGCCATCATATCTTATGATCCTTTTTGGCTTATGGTCAGTAAGGAACTTTTGTTATATGCTTTGAGTAGATTCATGACATGCCTTGTATTGCTATGATCTGATCATGTAGCATGTTGTAATCTTGCTCTAAACGTTGCTTCCTCACATGTTAGTATTTTCACAAAGTCTATGATGCTGATATCTTTGCACTTTTGGCATGCTTGTTTGAACTTGTTCTATTGTGATTTAGTCGTATCTCAGTGTTCATCTTTTTTCAAGCATCTTGAGTAGTTCACTGCCATGTGCTTTGTTGTTATGTTGGAGTGCAGTAGCTTAGTTTTCTTGTTGCATTCTAAATGGCATCGTGCTGTTAATCGCAGAATTGTGCCATTATTGTTTTGCTTGCCATTTGCAAACCGTGCATCCGATTCCAGTGATCTTTATATCGATTTCGACAGAAATCAACTCATCTTTCCAGCGGCACACTTGGTTTGCCAAGTTAATGCCTTGTTCAATCTTTCCTTTCCGGAGCACGCATATGCATTGCATATCACATCCTGCATGTCATGCCATGTTTTGCATCATGTTGATTGCGCATTGCACCGTGGTTGATTGTTGGTTCTTTTGCTTGTGTTCTTGCTTTGGGTAGAGCCGAGAGACGAGTTCGTGATTGAGGAACCCATTGAGTACGTTTACGAGGATCAAGGTTTCGTCTTCTCAGAGAACTTTGCAGGCAAGATGACCATACCCTCGAAATCAATTCTATCTTTGCTTGCTAGTTGTTCGCTCTATTGCTATGCCGCGATACCTACCACTTGCTATATCATGCCTCCCATATTGCCATGTCAAGCCTCTAACCCACCTTTCCTAGCAAACCGTTGTTTGGCTATGTTACCGCTTTGCTCAGCCCCTCTTATAGCGTTGCTAGTTGCAGGTGAAGCTGAAGTTTGTTCCTTGTTGGAACATGATTATTGTTGGGATATCATTATTATTATATCTTGTTTACTTTAATGCATCTATATACTTGGTAAAGTGTGGAAGGCTCAGCCTTATGCCTGGTGTTTTGTTCCACTCTTGCCGCCCTAGTTTCCGTCATACCGGTGTTATGTTCCTTGATTTTGCATTCATTACGCGGTTGGGTTATAATGGGAACCCCCTTGACAGTTCGCCTTGAGTAAAACTCCTCCAGCAAGGCCCAACCTTGGTTTTACCATTTGTCACCTAAGCCTTTTTTCCCCTGGGTTCTGCAGACTCAAGGGTCATCATATTTTAAACCCCCGGGCTAGTGCTCCTCTGAGTGTTGGTCTGAACTAGAGTCCTTTGCAGCGCCACCTCGAGGAAACTCGAGGTTTGGTTTTAGTTGTACGGAGTGCTCATCCGGTGTGCCCTGAGAACAAGATACGTGCGACTCCTATCGGGATTTGTTGGCACATCGGGCGGCTTTCCTGGTCTTGTTTTACCATTGTCGAAATGTCTTGTAACCGGGATTCCGAGACTGATCGGGTCTTCCCGCTAGAAGGAATATGCTTCATTGACCGTGAGAGCTTGTGATGGGCTAAGTTGGGACGCCCCTGCAGGGTTTTGAACTTTCGAAAGCCATGCCCGCGGTTATGGTAAGATGGGAATTTGTTAATGTCCGGTTGTAGAGAACTTGACACTAAACTCAATTAAAATGCATCAACTGCGTGTGTAGCCGTGATGGTCTCTTTTCGGAGGAGTCTGGGAAGTGAACACGGCTTTGGTGTTATGCTTGAACGTAAGTAGTTTAAGGATCACTTCTTGATCACTTCTAGTTCACGACCATGCTTTGCTACTCTTCTCGCTCTCATTTGCGTAAGTTAGCCACCATATATGCTAGTGCTTGCTGCAGCTCCACCTCACTACCCTTTCCTACCCATAAGCTTAAATAGTCTTGATCTCGCGGGTGTGAAATTGCTGAGTCCCCGTGGCTCACAAATACTTCCAAACAGTTGCAGGTGCCGATGATACCAATGCAGGTGACGCAACCC
This sequence comes from Triticum aestivum, assembly GCF_018294505.1. Classification (NCBI taxonomy): domain Eukaryota; kingdom Viridiplantae; phylum Streptophyta; class Magnoliopsida; order Poales; family Poaceae; genus Triticum; species Triticum aestivum. The sequence goes on along the minus strand of NC_057803.1, from coordinate 22,142,595 downwards.
AACTCAAGTGGGAGCTCGATGAAGATTGTGTTTGTTGTGTTGTTTCGTTTTCCAGATGATCAGTAGTGGAGCCTGGTAGGGGCGATCGGGGATCTAGCATTAGGGGTGGTCTTTCTTTATTTTTGGTTCCGTAGTCGGACCTTGATTGTACTCTGGATGATGTAATGCTATATTTATGTTTTGTGTGAAGTGGCGATTGTAAGCCAACTCTTTATCCCTCTCTTATTCAGTACATGGGATGTGTAAAGATTACCCCTCTTGCGACATGCCTACTATGCGGTTATGCCTCTAAGTCGTGCTTCGACAAGTGGGAGATATAGCCGCATCGTGGGTGTTTTAGGAACGTTCCGTGTTTCCATTTACTTTAATGACGCCACGTGGACTGGGCATCTTGAGCTTGAGATAAGCATAATGTGGCACCGCGTTGAATCTAGCAAACGCGGTTCGTCTGAGCAGTGCGTGGTAGCCGTAGCGGAAGGGGACAATATCAAAGATTAGCTCTTCGCTTCAGAAGTTATTCGGGGAACCAAAGACCATCTCCAGCGTGATCGAGCCCGTACAATGGGCCTCTACGCCTGGTATAACTCCTTTAAAGGTAGTTATCGTGGGCTTGATTCATGAGGGATTAATGCCCATTTTGCGTACTGTATCCTGATAGAGCAGGTTGAGGCTACTACCACCGTCCATTAGGACTCGTGTCATGTGAAATCCGTCGATGATTGGGTCAAGTAACAATGCGGCCGAACCGCCATGACGGATGCCAGTTGGCTGATCATGACGATCAAAGGTGATCGGGAATGACAACCATGGGTTGAATTTTGGGGCGACTAGCTCTACCGCATAAACGTTCCTGAGTGCGCGCTTGCGCTCCCTTTTGGGGATGTGTGTAGCATACATCATGTTCACCGTTTTGACTTGAGGTGGGAATTTCATCTTGCCCCCAGTGTTTGGCTGCCGGGGGTCCTCGTCTTCATCCTTGCTCTGTGATTCCCCTTCCTTGTTTCCGCTATTTACCTTGCTGGCTTGCTAAAAGACCCGGCAATCTCTGTTAGTTTGGTTGGCCAGTTTATCTAGGGTGCCATGTATCTGGCACGGATGATCGAGTATGCGGTCCAAGACGGATGGTCCTCCGTTGTTCCTTTTATAGGGCTTCTTTCACTGGCCGGACTTGGAGCCACTAAATCCGGCGTGAACTATAGTGTCATCTGTGTTATCGCCATTGTTTCGGCGTTTGTGTCTGTTGCGGTGGAGCTTGCTGGTGCTGTTTTTGGCCTCGGAGGGGCCTACTTCTTTGGCTGTGTTTGTACTGCGAGCCAGCCAACTATCCTCTCCCGCACAAAAGCGGGTCATAAGTGACGTGAGGACTGCCATGGACCTTGGCTTTTCTTGGCCGAGGTGACGGGCGAGCCATTCGTCATGGATGCTATGCTTAAAGGCCGCTAGGGCTTCGGCATCCGGACAGTCAATGATCTGGTTCTTTTTGGTTAGGAACCTAGTCTAGAATTTTCTGGCTGATTCTCCAGGTTGTTGAACTATGTTGCTTAAGTCATCGGCATCGGGTGGCCGGAGAAATGTACCTTGGAAGTTGTCAAGGAAGGCTTCTTCCAAGTCCTCCCAGCTGCCGATGGAATTTTTGGGCATGCTATTTTGCTAGTGTCGAGCTGGCCCTTTGAGATTTAGTGGGAGGTATTTGACGGCGTGGAGGTCGTCTCCATGGGCCATGTGGATGTATAGAATAAAGCCCTCAATCCATACTACAGGATCGGTTGTTCCGTCGTATGATTCAATATTGACAGGCTTTAACCCCTCGGGGAATTCGTGATCCAGCACCTCATCTGTGAAGTAGAGAGGGTGTGCGGCGCCTCTATATCGGGCCGCGTCACGGCGCATCTCCAATGAAGTCCGTCTGCGGTTATCGGCCCGGGTGTGGCTAGGTTTTTCACGTCCGAATAGGTAGCCGTCATCTCGAGTCAGGAAGCGTCCTCGCGATCCGTAGATTGATCTGGTGTGTCCCGCTCTACTGTCCAGATCCTGTCGAAGGTCGTATGTATGGTCCCGAGCTGTTCTGTCCCTGTTTTTGCGCAGTGTTGGGGCGGGCCGTTGTTCGGCCTGAGTTGCCGTTTTATCCCGACCGCGGGGTGGTCGGTACGCCACACTATCCTGATCACATGGTGGTCGGTCCGCATTGCGTGAGCGAGGTATGGGATCTGGTACCTCCTCATCGAACTGAGGTAGCAGTCTGCGCTTTGGGTTACTCTTGACTGGGCACTCGAGACCGTATTCTTCGCCTGCCAAGACATCAGTCCACCTGTCAATGAGCAGGTCTTAATCAGCTTGGAGTTGCTGCTGCTTCTTCTTCAGGCTTCTTGTAGTGGCTATTAGCTGGCGCTTGAAGTGCTCCTGCTCGAGGGGTGCCTCAGGCATGATGAAGTTCTCATTGCCGAGGTTCTCATCATCCTCGGAGACTAGATGATAACTATCATCATCTGGGTCATTAGGCATGGCCTATTTATCAGGGTTATCTTGCCCATTGTCTTGTTCCTCCTGTTCGGATGCAGCCCCGACAGGGTCTTCATTGTTTTCGGCGTCGCCCGAAGTACTATTTTCTCCGGTGCTAGTGTCGTCATCTTTTGAGCAATGAGGCTTAGAGTGGCGTTTAGGGCGCCAACGCTTGGACTGTTTCTCAGAAGTTTATTTGCAACTAGATCTCCTTTGTCATCGTCGCTAGCTTTTTTAGGTGTGTTGACCATATACACATCGTATGAAGAGGTGGCCGTCCAACGTCCAGTAAATGGTGGGTCTTGGCCTTGCTCCTGATTGGCATTGTCGTCCATACCATCGATGTCTTCACAGCCATAATCAAGCATGTTAGTTAAGTCATCGATAGTACCTATAAAGTGGGTGGCGGGTGGGAAGCGAAATTTCCCATCATCAACCTCTGGCTCGAACCGAACATAGTTCGGCTGCGAGTCCTTCTCCAAGGAAAAGTTCTTTAAAGAGTTTATCATATCACCCAAAGGTGAGTGCTGGAAGATGTCTGCGGCGCTAAATTCGAATATCAATAACCGATCAAACTCGGTGTCCGCAGGCATACCCGGTCCGGGACTTATAGCCGAAGAGGAGTCCGGAGTTCCATTGCCGCAAATATTGCAGGGTGCCGAGTCAGTGTGCAGCTCCAACGCCGCAGACTCAGTGGCCCCGGATGGCACGATCTGCTCCGGTTCCAAGGTCATTACAGCAACAGTGACCATCTCCTGGATGTGATCCGATGACAGATTTAATTCATGTTCATCGGGGCGAGGGGGAGCGATCGCTGTGTTCTGAAATCCATTAAAGATCAAGTCTCCACAGATATCCGCAATGTAGTTCAAGCTTCCGAATCTGACCTGGTGGCCAGGGGCGTAGCTATTGATCTTCTCCAGATGGCCAAGCGAGTTGGCCCGCAGTACGAAGACATCGAAACACGAAAATCTGTCTGGGGAGGAAGGTTTACCCTTGGACAGCGTCACTATGGATGATTAAAGGGGCCATCGAACCATTCGTTGACGGCACAGTGGAACTCTCAATGAAAGCACCAATGTCGGTGTCAAAACCGGCGGATCTCGGGTAGGGGGTCCCAAACTGTGCGTCTAGGATCGATGATAACAGGAGACGGCGGACATGATGTTTACCCAAGTTCGGGCCCTCTCTATGGAGGTAATACCCTATGTCCTACTTGATTGATCTTGATGAATATGAGTGTTACAAGAGTTGATCTACCATGAGATCGTAATGGCTAAACTCTAGAAGCCTAGCCTGTATGACTATGGTAATGAGTATCTCCCCTTTCCGGACTAACCCCTTCGGTTTATATAGACAGCAGGGGGGAGGTCTAGGGTTACATACAGTCGGTTACATAAGAAGGAATCTTCATAGTCGCTTGCCAAGCTTGCCTTCCACGCCAAGGAGAGTCCAATCCGGACACAGGTACATTCTTCGGCCTTCATGTCTTCACAGCCCATCAGTCCGGCCCACGGATAACAGGCCGGACGCCCGAGGACCCCTTAGTCCAGGACTCCCTCACACACCCACTTAGTTTCTTTTTGAGCTTTCATACACTTATAGCTCTAGTGCATTAGTTGCATGGCAATCCCTAGTCACTCACATTGATATCTATTGATGGGCATCTTCATAGCCCGTTGATACGCCTAGTTGATGTGAGACTATCTTCTTCTTTTTATCTTCTCCACAACCACTATCTATTCCACCTATAGTGCTATGTCCATGGCTCACGCTCATGTATTGTGTGAAGATTGAAAAGGTTTGAGAACATCAAAAGTATGAAACAATTGCTTGGCTTGTCATCGGGGTTGTGCATGATTTAAATATTTTATGTGATGAAGATAGAGCATAGCCAGACTATATGATTTTGTAGGGATAGCTTTCTTTGGCCATGTTATTTTGAGAAGACATGATTACTGATACGTCTCCAACGTATCTATAATTTTTGATTGCTCCATGCTATATTATCTTATGTTTTGGACATTATTGGGCTTTATTATCCACTTTTATATTATTTTTGGGACTAACCTATTAACCGGAGGCCCAGCCTAGAATTGCTATTTTTTTTGCCTATTTTAGGGTTTCGAAGAAAAGGAATATCAAACGGAGTCCAAACGGAATGAAACCTTCGGGACGTGATTTTTGGAACGAACAAGATCCAGGAGACTTGGACCCTATGTCAAGCAACCAACAGGGAAGCC
>NC_057803.1:22127394-22137529 GCF_018294505.1 Triticum aestivum | reverse complement strand
TCGTGGGCCCTCTGTTGCTCCACCGACGTACTTCTTCCTCCTATATATACCTACATACCCCCAAACGATCAGATACGGAGCCAAAACCCTAATTCCACCGCCGTAACTTTCTGTATCCACGAGATCCCATCTTCACTACAAAAAAATACACTTCCGTGATGATACGTTTTTGTCACAGTAGGTCGTGTTTTTTGTCATGCATGTACATCCACGATGATTTTATGACAGAATCAAGATAGTCATACATATGCTGTCGTAGAAGTGTTCCATGACATTACCAAAATTATCATCACGGAAGTGTGCACTTCCATGACGATAAATCGCGCGTCATAGAAGTGCTTTCATCAAGGGTGACCAACACGTGGCATCCACCGTATCGGAACGCTGTTAAGCTATCGGGTCGGGTTTTGGATCCGATAACCCGTTAATAGCCCCGATCAATCGGGATGTTCCACGTGTAAAATCATCATTGGCTAGATGAAACACGTGTCGGTTCATCGTTGGGACAGATTTCATCCACTCATCGGACAGAAGGCGCCTATGATACGTCGACACGTGGCACGACCCAACAGTGGCCCATTCCTGTGAAAAGGCCGGCCTGTTTGACTTGGTCAAAAGGTGGCGGGCCGACCCATGGAAAGCATGTTAACAGCATGTTCGCATATAGCCCATTTACATCCCGCTAAACCAAGGCCCGTTACGCCCTATCCGAATTAGGCCCAGTAGCATCATCTGGGCCATCCAATATGATTCCAGCCCGTTTTCACTTCTGGCCCATGTATGGCCCATGACGTCTTTCGGCCCATATGAGGCCCTATGTAACTCTTGGCCTTTTAACGACTCGTGGTGAAACTGGCCCATAATGAACAGTGTATCACTTTACACCCATTAACGGCTTGTGGTGAAACTGGCCTGTAATGAACAGTGTACCACTTTATACCCATTAACGGCCCATTATTCCGTTGGGCCGTTTCCAGCCCATGTTATCTTTCAGCCTTCTCAGAGCCCATTTATTCTTGGGCTCATTTCTAGCATTCGTTTACTTACGGCCCGTTACTGTCATTTTCTGCTTGTGGGCCAAATTCAGCTCGTGGTTACAGTCGGCCCGTTTGTGGTTCGTTAATACGTTGGGCCGTTTTTATAGCATCATCAAATACGGCCTATTAACGATGACCCATTATGGTCGGCCCATGAACGGACGATTCCAACTCTAGCCCGTTTACGGCCATAATGCGGCCTGTTATTGGCCCATGTTTGGCCAATCGATCATACAGCCTGTATAAGGCTCATTGATGATACGGCCCGTAGAAGGCCCATTGTTTCTACGACCTGTAGAAGGCCCATTGTTTCTATGGCACATAGAAGGCCTACTGTTTCTACGTCCCATAGAAGGCCCACTGCTTCTACGGCCCATATGAGGCCTAGTGTCAATACAGTAAATATTAGTCCATGGTTATTGTGGCCTAGTTTAAAAAAATAGGTTATTACAGCCATTAGCAAACCGCAGAAAAAGAACTGCACTGACTACAAGCAAACAAATAAATAAGACAACAAGGAAATAAATAAGCAAGCAACTTATGCTAGGCTATCACGGCTATTACACATATTACATCCACTGGGCATCAAAGTTCGCCACCAGTGCAAATATAGGGAACAAAGCAGCATATGAACACCGCAGCAAAACAAGTCCAGAACTGAAACCACTTCAGAAGAGTTCGGGAAACAATATCCTGGGTACCCATAATGCTGGCAAGATGCTTAGCAAGCTTATTAACTTTCTCTTGTTTGGCCCTTAAAACCTCCAGCGCATGTTGTTTCACAAGAAAGTACGCATCTGAATTCTGCAGGGATTTCCTCAGTCCTTCGGCTTCTTGCCGCAGCACAGCTGACTGATGCCTTTCAGCTTGTAGCTGAGACTGAAGTAGCCGAAGTGATTCAGGCAGCGAATTCGAAGAGCTTGTGCCTGCGGTACTGGCCAGTAACTCGAACACTACATCAACGCAGGACTATGGGGTTTTCTCACAGTCTAGAAGATTGTTTTTATCACCTTTCTTGGAGACCAACATGGTTGTCTCACTATCTTGAAGCTTATCTGCATTAATTTCTCTACCATTGCATAGTGGGGTGCTCTTCTCTAATATTCTGTTTGCATACTACAAGAGAAACAAGCAGACACATCACAGGTTTAGCTTGGAGTATACAAAACTCATTTTGGTAAACTGGTTCAGTAGTAAGGTGGACAGGATAACAGCATGAAACAAACATATATCTATATACTATGGTCACTGTATTGTCCATCTTATATCTTATATTTACTAACTGAAAGCACCATACGATGCTCCACGTTAATCCTTGAAAACTAATAAAACTATCCGATTGATCTCGGTATTAGGTGTGCACAGCCATTAGATGAGGTTTCCAAGAGTCCTCGCCTGATATACCACAACAAGAGTCCTCGCCTGATGTTCCACGTCTCTCTCTAGCAAACAAACCAATCAAGGGATGCAGAAAACATCTTTCTTGCTGTAAAAGAAAGGAAACATCTTTCTCCAGTCAAGGAAAGAGGATCTCATGTTGTAAAAAAAGACGTCACAAATGATAAGATCTCTCCCTCATGAAAAAGTGATAAGATCTCACTCCGAGACTTCTTCCTCGGTCGATCCTACCGAAGTGCCGATGCACCTGTAGCCCCTTCCTCCTCCGCGGGTACCCCTCCTCCCATCCTTTCTCCACTCATCACGCTGCGTACGATCGAGGTAGCCTCTCCCAGATCCCTTCCTCTGCAATCTTCCAATCTGCACTTCCCTAACTATGCTGCAATCCATCTTGGCTGAGGAGGAGGAAGTTCCAATTTCAACTTCCATGACAGACCAAATTCCAATCCAATGAAGTGGAGAATCCTTAGGATCGAAGGTAGTTTTCATGAGATCAGACAGCCAACATTGTTGGTGAAGTGCACAGTCGAGGACCAATGCCAGGTATTGGAGGTATGCAAGGAGCGAGAAGGGAGTAAGTTTTCGATTTTATGTTGGGCTCCTACAGTTTCAGAATTTATATCTAATGAGCAACTACAGCCTAGAGTTTCATTTTGGGGATTTTGGTGATGTGCTTCCTTTAATTTCAAACCTGTCTAGATACGTATTACTTTGATGGCTAAGGTTTCTAGGTGCTATATAATCCAGTTAGGGGATTCAATTCACCAAAGACGTGTGCATGGAGCAAGAAGGGAGTAGGTTTTCGTTCTCAAGTTGTGCTCCTGCAGTTTGAGACTTGGTATCTGAGGAGCAAGTACAGCCTAGAGTTTTGCATAGACGGCTGATATTCCTAGGTGATATACAATCCAATCAGGAGATCCAATTCCCCAAAGACGTGGACATTCTTCCACGCAGCAAACTGAAGCACCTATTTTATTTCTGTTGGAAAGGGGATAAGTTATTTTGAAGCATTACAGTTTGTTCAGTCTACTTCTCTCTGTTTTGTGCAGACAAAAACTACCGGTTTGTTTAATTTTATGTTGATCCAATGATTCAGTATGATATGTGCATCTTAGAAGTACAAATAATACTCTGTTCTGCTGGAATTTCTTTGATTGTGTGTATATCTATGGTCAAGAATGTTGCACCTTAACAATAGTTATTTGAAGCAACGTGAGAGCTCCAAAATTGATGCTCAAGTTAACCCATTTGTAGTTTTTCCTCATATTTGTTCCTGTTGGTTAGATTTAATGTCGTTCCTTTGTTAAACTATCTATAAAATAATTAAAAACATATGCAAGGTTATCTTTGTACAGTTCGTGCATCTGCAGCTGAAATTTGCTTAGTAAGAGATGTCATGTAATTAGGATCTGATCCAGTAACAGCAATATACATCCTAGAAATTTGTGTGTGCTGACTGAATCCATGATACTAAACTGTATGGTGCTATAATAGTGCATATATATGTTATATGTACGCGTGCAGACTTTACTATACACCCATCGTGAGTGGATAAAGTTCAGTCTCCATTTGTATCTTTGAGCAGAAAATATGACATTGCATACATGTACATCCAATCTTATCTAATGGGATATATATTAAACAAAATATCATGTAGTGTGCTTTAGATTCAATAATCATACTATTTCTCTTACATGCATGGGATGATTAAGAAGATATCCTTTGTATGTACATTATGAATGCTATCAAGTTTTTGTATGTTGCCAATTCACTTTGATGAAGTAATCAAAGGTTTAGTTGTGGAGTCATTTGTACTTTCGCCTTCTTCTATATAGATGTATGCTTGCCTAATTTCGTGCAACAATTAATTCATGTTAGCTCTGATTTTCTATTGCAGATGAGGTCAATTGATTAATAGACAAATATGACGTTTGTCTATATACATAGTGCTACTTGAAATTTTTATATTTTAGGACAAAATGAATTCTTTTGTTGCAAGTGTGCATGTTCAACTTGGCGTCATATCAAGAATCATCTGAAATTAATTGTTAGTACTCAAATGGGTGTTGGCCCCAACGGCTTTATTTTTACAAGTTTGGAATAATATTCTGCTCAGATACAATTCTACAAGAATGCAAAAATAGTGTATTGGCCTTTTGTTCCAAATAGGTTTAAAGTCAATGCATCATTTTGTATTATTATATATGAGCTCATGGATCATGAAAGTATTCTACAAAGTTACCAACTTTACCCTGATATCTTTGTTAAATTTGCCTATGATTTCCTATCTATTAAATAAATATTTTCCCCACATTATATTAGGCTGAAGCCACATCATATGTACTGCTTTTCTCAAATGGCAAACCAATAATCAGTGAATGGTTACCTTTAGTGATCTCAGAACCACTTATATATTTTCCATTGTATGCATACTATATTTCATAAACAATGCAGCATAAATGTTTCTTCTTGCTGACACAGTGAGTATTTGGTTGATCCATACTGCTCCTATCATGTGGGTCTCTAACCTAGCCTGAAGTTCTTTGCATTGTACTGCCTCCATATCTTGAGTTGTTCTTCTTACCAAGTGCTATTCATTCATGCAATATATATCATCATGATGGTACAAGGAGAGAGCTGAAAGACTCTGTTCGTTGTAGTTCTCCTTCTCCCAGCATAGGAAAAGGTCTGTTGCAAAAAGGACTCTCAGAGTGCTTGGCGTTAGGTATTACCTAATGTAAGCCCAGGCAATGAAGAGGATAATCAAGTCGAGAGCGGCCGCCGAGGAAGTATAGTGGCTGGACAAGCTTCTCATCAATGCCATGGCTGCATCCCGTGTCTCTAGGAGCAAGTATTGGCGTCATACAGTCTACATGTTTGATTATTTGGACGAATTATTATCCCTAATTTACTCCTTTTCGAATGATGCATGGATGCTGAGCTCATATAACTTTGGAGATCATGCATCTGATTACTTGGAGGGTGCTAAGCTAAGACAAGATTACATAATTCGAAACTAAATTGCATGCATTAACTTTTTATCTTCTTTCCAGAGAGTGGTTTCCTACTTTCCCTTTCATATTATACTATGGTTTGTTGATGTCGCACATATTCTGTCTCCTCTAATATTTGTGCTCAATGCATCCAATATTAATTAACGTATCTACCTCTACAGGTTTGCCAGTGTATCCCCTGGCAATGGTTTCATGATACAATGTTGCACATGGGATCATGTTCTAAATAGCTACGATTTCGTTGAAATTAATATGTAAACGTCTACTTCCACATGAAATGGCAGAGACAAGTCTTATTTCTGTTGCGATGTCGTTTGCAGGTTAGAATGATCTTCATTCATACCAACCCTGAAATTTCCAATGGAAACATCATGAAGATCAGGTACGTGCATGTGCCATTACATTGATGTTGAAGCAATAAACAAAACACTTTTCTAATTAAGTATATATATTTAGCACTTTTTGCAAGTTCAGTTTAGTGTTGGCTCATTGATAACAAACATCAAATTTGGAAACTTCAAAGCACTGGTGGGTCAATAGTAGAGTATTCTTTTTTCACTAAATACACTAATCCGAGAGACATTAATAATCTCAATGTGTAAGATTTATCCTCTGGGCTACCATATGGTTTTGCAGGTTGACCATACTTATTGACCACCCGGCAAACATGAGAATTTCAAGATAGTAATACTATAAAAGTTATATTGAAAATTCTCTTTATTTTCGTGTCATTTGTGCTTTGCTAATTTTTCTATTCAGTGTGATTTTGTACGTTCTAATACATTGTTGATTCTAATGATATTTCAATTTGGAAGGCAAACTTGAAATTACTGAGGTTTTTTATATAGATAATACTGCTACCTGAAGGAATTGCTACTTTTGCATTCCTCACTTTTGGTGTAATATTTGTTGGGATTAATTAGCTAATTATTATCGAGGTATATCTATTGCATTTGACATACATTGTTTCATATCGCTTTTATAACCCCAAGTATCATAAATATCGCTTCAAATTTGAAAATATATACTAAATTAAAAATTAAATTTGAAATGAGGAATCATTTTCAAATAAATTTAAACTCATATTTTGAAGCATCTATATATGGTTGTTGCATAATACCACAGATTTCACAACAATGGTAAAAGCAAAAAAAATCCCTAGCCCGTGCAGGTGCACAGGTTGATGACTAGTATCATTCTAGTTTATGTTGCCTAATCAAGATAGAGACACAGTTCAACTCATATATTTTTAAGACACAGCAACATAGACAGAATATAAGTGTGACAAACTACACAGCATTGGCAGCACTTGTAATGTGCATCACATCAGAACATAACTGTTTATACAACTTAAACTGAAATCAACATAGAGCAAGAAGTTAGAACAACAATCCAGTTAAAGAAATAGGTTTAAAACATACCTGTTGCACCATTGGAGTTTCAATTGGATCCTTCAAATTCAAAAGTAGTTGGTATGAGTAAATACAGTGATGCAACAGCAAAGGAGTATGGACCACAGATACGGAATCTGACATGAGAACAGTTGCTCTTCTGCTTTAAACGTGGAGTTTGGGTTAGCTATGGTGGTCTTCATGCTTTGGGCACTCCAGTAGCTTTACAAACTGCTCGTGTAGGGGTACTCTGTGGTGGACATAGTGCTTTGTCAACTATAAGTGGGTTACTATCCGCCGGGGTTGCGGTTAGATGGGTTGTAGCTGGTTCTCTTCCCAATGGTGTAAGTGTGCAATCTGGAAGAGTCTCAATTATGTGTGGTGGGGCTAGTTTGTGGGCCAGTACAACCATGGTTCTATCTGCATCGATGGGTAGCACTGTCTTTTGTGAAGAACGGGTTTTTGCTCCCTTAGATACTGCCATCACCCCCTCCAATTCACATGGCTGATAAACAAGAAAAGAAATTGAACGTATAGACATTGTATGATAGAAAGATGTGCTAATTCACATATATGTTGTCTAACCAAATAGGACAGCATGACACAATTTCACATATATGATGCCTAACTAAACAGGATAGCATGACACAGTTTCAAATATATGATGGATAACTTAATAGGATATAATGGCATAATTCAACATATGATGAGTACCTAAACAGGATGACATGACAAAACTATATGATGTCTTTCTAAAATAGGTTGGGATGAAATAATTCACATACATGTTGTCTAAGTATACAAGATGGCATGATGTAATTGACATAATTGATTCATGTACTAAGCCGCCGACACTCGCATGTATGATCTCTAAACTAAGCAGATAGAATTCAATATTGTGCATATGATGTCTAAACTAAGCAATGCAAGACACCATATGCATCATATGCGAAATATAAACATTGCAACTTAGAGCATACACCTCAGGTGGGATATAGGCACTAGTGCAGAACCGGGCAATAGCACTGGTTCGTAAGGCCCTTTAGTGCCAGTTTAGGAACCGGCACTAACGTTTCGACACTAAAGGCCCCCCCTTTAGTACCGGTTCAGCACGAACCGGTGCTAAAGGGCAACCACGTGGCACGAGCCAGCTCCGGGGGCCGGGAGCCCTTTAGTACCGGTTGGTAACACCAACCGGTACTAAATGGTTGTGGGTTTTTGGTTTATTTTGTATTTTTCAATTAAATTTTTGTTGTCAATTTAATTTAGGATTGTTTTACATTATAATGAGTTGTAGTCGTCATCATCATCATCATCATCACATATTAATAAATAAATAAACTCTAGCTAGCTAAAAATCATCATAGTCGTCTAATTACCACTATTTAATCATCATAGTCATTACCGCTAGCTATCTAATCATCATCAACGCTGGCTAGCTTAAAGAGGAAACATTCACTTTGTAACAGAAGCAAAGATATGATCAAGTTCAACATAATCATCACCAACATCGAAGTTCAGGACACGGACATGAGACAAGTACTAATTAAGAGCATGAACTAGCTAGTAGCTACTGATCCTGCTGCTCCCTCTCAGGTAGAATAGCATAGAACATGTATAGCCCTCCTGATTCATCATACTGGAGCATGCAGATGAATCTGTCTCCTAATCTTGGGTTGCACTTCTCCTTGCTGCCCCCTAGTACTTCTCTGCGATCGTTAACAATTTTGCTCCAATCTTTCACTATTAAGCATTCTTCGCTTTCAGAAATCCTGAATGCACTCATGTGCAATGTAGGAAATCTTGGTCGTAAGCTAACCATTGACATGTGACCTTTTGTCTCGATCCACTGAGGCACAACTGTCATCGGAAGTCCCTGTTGAAGAACATCGTATAGTAATTAATATACTAAGCAATGAAAGTTTAGCTTCAAAAATAATGTATGCAAAAGATGCACTAATTAAGGAGAAATATTTAAAATCTTACCATCTTTCGATTATAGATGTGACCGTAGTTCAATACGATCACCATTGGTCGCATGTTTTGAGTACTAACATTTCTAAGTTTAGGAAAAAAAATTGTCTTAACAGTATTAAGATCCTCAAGCCATGAAACATAATGACTTATCTCCTCGCAGTTTAGTTGAGCCCCGGGGCAGTAGTAGGTCCTGTCTACCAAGCGCCGGACATGTTTGCTTGAACCGAAATAAGCTGACAATACAAATTAGTTGTCAACTATTTTTGAATAAACTGTATCAAAGACATAAACATATGCATGCATGGTTGAGAAAAACTCACCAAATGGTAGAACTGGAGGCGTTTGCACATCGACCCAGATGTCTATATTACCTTCAATATCATCTTCCGGACGAATATCAAAGGTGATAACCATATCAGGCTCAAATGCATAAGCCTTGCATAGTGCTTGCCAAGTTTTGCATTCAAAATGGGTGTATGTGTCTGCATTATATAATTTGACGTTGAAAGTATACCCATGCTTCGTCTTCAAGTAAACTCTCTTTACCTCCATATCATCTATAGCACTAAAACCTATCTTATCCAAGACAAAAATTCTTGCATGGCAGGGGATGCGCTAGTAGAATATTGAAAATTTAAAATTATAAGTTGAAGCAAATGAAGCATAAGTTTTGCATTCAAATAATAATTGACAAAGTGACTTACTGTATCAACTTCGAATGTCTCATCCAGCTTGATGCTGAAGCGCCTACCATCAACAAGGAAAATTTTGGTCGCATAGGCCGCGCTGGTCTTCACAGTGTTCGCACATAATGAAATCTTTTTCATCGTCAGATGACATTTCCTATGTTCATATAGGTGAAACATTAAACACCTATATCTAGCCAAATATATATTCATCTAACATTTGACATTAATATATCTAACTATATTCATCTCTAAAAATTGACATTACTATATATTTAACTTTTCTATCGAATTCATCTAACATTCAACATTAATGTAACATTTATATAAACTAAAAATGTATAAAAAATTAAATAAATAGAAAAACTCATTAACAAATAATATTTTAATTAGATCATCAAATCTCAGATACCAAAATTTTCTTACTAAAAATAAACTAGTTATATTAATTATTCAAATAGTTCAAATCTCATATACCTAAATAAACTAGTTCGACAATTTTCTTACTAAAAATAAACTAGTTATATTAATTATTCAACTAGTTCAAATCTCATATACCTAATCTAATATTCGATCATCTAATTAACTTTTCTAAAAAACAGAAAACAGAAAATATGTAAAAAAATGTGTGT
>NC_057803.1:22125615-22126996 GCF_018294505.1 Triticum aestivum | reverse complement strand
GGCGCGGGTGCGAGAGAGACGTACGGCCGCGGCGATGACGACGGACGGCGGCGGCGTTCGGGGCGGCAGCGCGAGATGACGACGACGACGGGCGGCGGCGGGGACAGCGACGATGACGACGGACGACGGGCGACGGGCGGCGACGACGGGATCGAGCGGCGCGCGGCGATGTCTCGCGAGAGGTTGGAGACGAAGTGGGGAGATGAAACTGAAATTTTCGTAAGTGCTATATATATAGGATGGGCCTTTAGTACCGGTTCGTGGCTCCAACCGGTACTAAAGGCCTATTTTAGCCAGGACAAGCGGCCGGAAACGAAGGCTTTTAGTACCGGTTGGAGCCACCAACCGGTACTAAAGGGGGGGGCCTTTAGTACCGGTTGGAGCCACCAACCGGTACTAAAGGCCTTGTGCTGCCACCCCAAAGTTTAGTCCCACCTCGCCCGGCGAAGGGCAGCCGCACTGGTTTATAAACCCAGCCGCGGCTACCTCTTCGAACTCCTCTATATAGCAGGCTTCTCGGCCTAATTAATTAGGGCGCGCTGCCCTGTGAGTCTAGTTATTTTTGAGTAATTTTTTATATAGTTTTTTCTTTCTGCATTATTTATTTTCTTCTATTTAATTTTGAGTAATTTTTTTGTATAGTTTTTTATTTTCTGCATTATTTATTTTCTTCTGGAAATTGAATGCTGCATACTGAACAATTAGGTAAATGACCGAAAAACAACAAATGATGTCAGAACATGTTGGAAATTGATGACATCGCTTTAAATGCTGGATACTGAACACAAAAGAAGTCCGGAGTTCAAATAAGTTTAAAAAACATTGAAGTGGCCATGTAACAGATGACTTCTCGTTCGAAACCCTGATACTCGGAAAGAGTATGTCCAGTTTGTACACGAAGTGCGTCCAGTTTTTGCCGTGACCCTCTCTACTCTTTCGCGCATGCTATGCGGGTGATATGATGATACCATGCCAAGTTTCAACATTTTCAGGATTCATTTTGTAGTGATTTTCAATTTCACGGTCATTTAGCTCTCTAAACAATTAGGTAAATGACCGAAAAATAACAAATGATGTCAGAACATGTTGGAAATTGATGACGTCGCTTTAAATGCTGCATACTGAACACAAAAGAAGTCCGGAGTTCAAATAAGTTTAAAAAACATTGAAGTGGCCATGTAACAGATGAGTTCTCGTCCGAAACCTTGATACTCAGAAAGAGTATCTCCAGTTTGTACACGAAGTGCGTCCAGTTTTTGCCGTGACCCTCTCTACTCTTTCGCGCATGCTATGCGGGTGATATGATGATACCATGCCAAGTTTCAACATTTTCAGGATTCATTTTGTAGTGATTTTCAATTTCACGGTCATTTAGCTCTCT
>NC_057803.1:22108466-22125057 GCF_018294505.1 Triticum aestivum | reverse complement strand
AACAAATGATGTCAGAACATGTTGGAAATTGATGACATCGCTTTAAATGCTGGATACTGAACACAAAAGAAGTCCGGAGTTCAAATAAGTTTAAAAAACATTGAAGTGGCCATGTAACAGATGAGTTCTCGTCCGAAACCCTGATACTCGGAAAGAGTATGTCCAGTTTGTACACGAAGTGCGTCCAGTTTTTGCCGTGACCCTCTCTACTCTTTCGCGCATGCTATGCGGGTGATATGATGATACCATGCCAAGTTTCAACATTTTCAGGATTCATTTTGTAGTGATTTTCAATTTCACGGTCATTTAGCTCTCTAAACAATTAGGTAAATGACCGAAAAACAACAAATGATGTCAGAACATGTTGGAAATTGATGATGTCGCTTTAAATGCTGTATACTGAACACAAAAGAAGTCCGGAGTTTAAATAAGTTATTAAAAATAAAAAAGAGGTGCAATGTTGGTTAATTTGCTTCAAGCCATTCGGAATAGTGTAGACTGCACTGCACATAGCTCAGTGCAATCTATGCTATTCCGCAAGGCTTGAAGCTAATCAACATGTAGGTGAGCATTGCAACTCTTCATCATTGTCTGTGCACTCACGGCTTATAAACCGCTCATATTGCCTCTCTCTTGGCGAGGTGGGACTAAAAACAGCTTGCCATAACCTCATTAGTACCGGTCCGTGGTACGAACCGGCACTAAATGGTGATGGTGGGGCCATAGCCTGACCGCAGGCTGACACAGCCTCTTTAGTACCGGTTCGTGGCATGAACCGGTACTAAAGGTTCGCCACGAACCAGTACTATTGATCGCCGCCATGAACCGGCACTAATGTACACATTAGTGCCGGCTCTAATTCAAACCGGCACTAATGTGCTTCACGTTTGACCCTTTTTCTACTAGTGAGGACTGGTCATCTATCTCTGAATCCTCCTCTGAGGAGCTCCCTATAACCATCGAGATATATGCTTCAACATGTACCATTGCCTGCTTTGAAGACCTTGTTTTCACTCCAGATTTTTCCATAACCGTCTCAAATGGCTGATACACATGAAGAGTAGTTCAATATACACATATTGTCGACAAATTGAAAAAAATATGGCATGAGATAATTCACATATATGATGCCTGGCTCCATGGCGGTGCATAATTCACATATATGATAACTGGTTGAAAAACATGGCATTGCATAATTCATATCTGATATAGAAAGCAAACAAGAGGCATTCACACAAAGCATGTCTAATCTAAGCAGATGGCATGGCAATGCAAGACACCATATGCATGATATGAGCAATATAACCCAGCCAAGTTAGAGCATGCACCTCGGGGGGGATACGACTGGTCATCTCTCTCTAAATCCTCCTCTAAGGACCTATCTGTAACTATCAAAAAATCTGCATCGGCAGGTAGCACTGACTGCTCAGAAGACCTTGTTTTCACTCCAGATTTTCCCATGACCGACTCAAATTGCTGATGCACAGGAAGAGTAGATGAATGTATAAACATTGTTCACAAATGGAATACATTATGGAAAAAATATGGCACAATACAATTCACATATACGATGACAGGCTAAACAGGATGGCATTGCATGATTCACGTATATGATGCCTGGCTAAAGAAGATGGCATTGCATAATTCTCATATACTCCCTCCGTTCCTAAATATTTGTCTTTTTAGAGATTTCAAATGGACTACCACATACGGATGTATATAGACATATTTTAGAGTGCAGATTCACTCATTTTGTTCCGTATGTAGTCACTTGTTGAAATCTCTAAAAAGACAAATATTTAGGAATGGTGGGAGTATGATATAGAAACCAAACAGGTGGCATTCACACAAAGCAAATCTAAACTAAGCTGATGACATATAAGATGTATAATGTAAGCAATGCAAGGCGCCATATGCATGATATGACCAACATTAGCATGCCAGGTTAGAGCAAACACCTCAGGTGGTAAACAGGCGTGGTCGGCTCCTTCTGAATCTCCATCTGAAAAGTTATCTTCCTATGGAATACAATCTGGAAATGCAGGAGGGGGGCACTTCGCCCACCATGGAGCAGCGTCTGCATGACATTATATTTGCACGCAACGGTCTTCTCTTTTTCTCTACATGTTCAGTACGATTGTGTACAATATCTGACATGCATAATAAAAAATAGTTAGATTTGTAAGGCCTAAGGGGTGCATGCAAAAATCAGGACTGATGTTAGAAAACGAGTGGATGGATCCAAAACTAATGATAGCAGGTAGATTATAGCTTCAGTTTAAAAAAGATAGAAAATGGATCATCTATTGTTTGTTGCCCACCCAACATGAACCACATAGAAGACCCCAGATGAACCAGATAGTAGACAGATAATATTCGTTGCTGGCTCGATATGAGACTCATGGACAATTCAAAACTCAAGATTGAACGATAAAGTAGCAGGTAATAATAACCGATGTATAATGTAAGCAAACACGAAAGACTGCGACCTCTCTTCCGGAACTGTGTAGTCCTCAAGTTCATCTGCTCAGTCGATGATGGTAATGCAGTTGGCGTGGCTGCCGGCAACGGGGAAGATGATCTGAGGCGGCGAAAGGAAGTCTTCAGGGGGGATCTCTGCTGCAGTGAATGCCTCTGTCGATGGTGCACCTCAGGTGGGGTGGATGACAGCACGATAGGAGCAGGCCATAACACACAGAGTTTTCTTTGACGCCTATCTGAAAATGAAGTAAATCTGTAAGGGCTCCTTAGAATTGGAGGATTCTGTAAACGCAGGGACAGGAAAAACACAGGAATAGGATACGAATGCACGTGCACAACAGAGCATTTGGAAACATAGGATTTCAGTCAACCTGGGTGTTTTGCCCACATGAATTGGAAGAACAGAGGAATGGAGAAACAAAGTGATGCGACGAGTGTACAACCTCTTTGGCATAGCCTTGTGGACCTCAGCATAATTGGGTTGGACGTGGAGGATGGTGATGATGCTGGTGTGATTGTCGGAGGCGGGAAGAAGATCCGAGGCCTCTGGAAACGCCGCCAAGGGCACAGCTCCGCTGTGATGGATGGTTCCGTCGTTGGAGCAGCTCCGTTAAGGTGTACGGCGACGAGGCTGAAGCATGACAAGACAAACAACGTTAATCTGAAGTGGGACCCTAATATAATCTACAATAGATGATGTAAAATACATCACCAAAAAGTGCTAGATGTAAAACGCATCAGCCGCACCACGCCGCTCCGACAGATGTTGTAAGTACTGTTCACTTTGAACTTAACTGAAGAAAATGAACTTCACAGTCGAAACTGAATTTTACTGTCGAAACTGATTGAACTAGTAATAGAGCTTTGCAATAGATGTTTAGGGCGTTCGAGCACTAGTAGCAGAGAAGCAGTGATCTAAATCAGCAGACACTCAAGCAGGAAATGCACTAGCAGAGAGCAAGTCGTGTAGTAGCACCGTGAGCGAGTGCTAAAGCAGCAACTCCTGTAGCTGCCGGAGGTCGTGCAGCAGCAGCAGCAACGCAAGCGAGAGCAAGAGCAGAGTAGCAGCACGAACGAAAGCAGGAGCAGTGTAGCAGCATGACCGACAGCAAGAACAGAGCCACAGCGTGAGCGAGAGCCAGAGCAGCTGCAGCTAGTGCCGTT
This sequence comes from Triticum aestivum, assembly GCF_018294505.1. NCBI lineage: Eukaryota > Viridiplantae > Streptophyta > Magnoliopsida > Poales > Poaceae > Triticum > Triticum aestivum. Next base: position 22,121,412 of record NC_057803.1, on the reverse strand, counting down.
GTGGAAGTCGCCGCCGAGGAAGCAACGACATGGGGGAGAGACGCCGTGGATGATGTGGCCTGCGACGGCGCCGTTGATGGAGACACGCCATGTCTGCTCGGTATCGAGCACCGGCAGCCCCTCTAAGATCGAATAAAAGATAAAATGCAGCGGTGAGTGCAGAACCTCCTTGGTGGCGCCGAGTTGGCCTCGGCTTCATTGGAGGAATTGGTGAGGGTGTTGCGGTTCCGGTGGGGCAGGTCAAGACGGTGCTATGGGGATTGAGGTGGCGCGATAGACGAGGCAAACATCGGGGAAACTCCTTGGAGGTGGAGGATGGGGCGACTGATTCGGCGGGACAACGAGATCGACAACGGATCCTCATCCGGTGTGGTGGATGAGGGATGGTGAGCTGTTGCGGTGGACGATGTAGTCGGGGAAGAGTCTCCGGCTGGGCGGCGGTCGGGAGGCCGACGGAGGAGCGTGGGGTTTCGCGGGTTTGTGGCCTCGGTGTACGAATGGGGGGCAAAGAGGGAGGGAGGAGCCAAGCTTAGGGACGCGCTTGTCCGAAATGTAGGGTAAGTTACCAGCGTGCCCCCACCGGTTTTGACACCACGACGTGGAGCTTCATTTTGGCTGAGGGGTAGAAGGGGGATTTCACATGTCTGTGCTACGGGAGCGATTTCAGATGAGGAGGGAGTTCTCGCGCACGTCCAAATTTCGGGATAACAAGGCGCGGCCCGGGTTGAAGAAGCGGGATTTTCAAAGCAGGTGAGACAAAAGATACTCGAGCTTGAAAATTTCGGGATAACAAGGTGCGGATTCCTTCTTCGGAAGAACAAACTTAATGTGTAAAAAACAATTCATACAAGACACAAGAGAGTCATGTCCCCTTTTACTATATTGCTATAGATGCCATTGAAAAAACTACAAGAAAAATGTAAAAAAATCGGGAGAACAAGATAACCCTACACAGTACCAAATCGATTCGCACTTCCCTCAACAACAACAAGAAACAAATCAATTCCCACCAAAGAAAGAGTAATGTCCCTTTTTATATGATTACATATGCCATGATCTCGAATTTCAATTTTTGAATCCATGTTATGTTGAATTCGAATATATCGTTAGGTGACCTTGCGGTTTATAATTGATTTAGTCGTACATTTTGATCTTCCATCATATATGAACATTTTACTCCACCATGTGAACATATATATTGTCGTCTACCATATGGACTAAAATTTGAATCAATTTTCCTTATTTGAATACGATTGTTGTCAAGTTATACAATAATTTAAATATTATCTTGATAACAAAAAACATACATATAGTAGTAATCATATTTCACTATGAACTACATGTACCATACGTTCTCCAATTCAAATATTTGTATCCATTTTATGTTGAATTCAAATCATAGTACATTATTGGTATAGGTAGCGAGATGTTTGGGATAATCTAAACCCTATTTTCATACGTATAATTTTTGGCTGAATTGGGACAAGTTTTGGTATAAGCCTCTTGCAAAACCGGAGATTCTCTCAACAAGCCTCGTGGTTCCGAGAGGGAACGTGTCACCTTTGTGTGCTAAAAAATATACGTTGCCTCCCCCCTGATTTTATTTACAGAGGCAACATAGAACTATATGAGTGCCGTGTTAAATTTTGGAATTATTTCGGGTTCATTTGGCCTTTTTATACATTAGTTGAGTTTCCGGACTTTTAGTGTGCATAATCTAAATATGAATTGCATGCACATGCTCCGGTGCACCAAAGTGGGTTGAAAAATCACATGTGTGTCCTTGGTTGAATTTCTAGGTCCCATGGAAGAAATGAGAATGAAATTCAAACATCTGGGCGTCATGACTCGTCTGAGAACATCGAGAAACTTTGATTTTAAATTCATGTAAATCCAAAACTCGCCTGGAAATCATGAAACTTGGCATGGTGTTATGTCATGGCACTAACATGTTGTGGTAAAAAATTGGGCCGATTTGGAAGCTCGTGGTTCTAAGAGAGAACGTGCCACCTTTGAGTGTGAAATGATATAAGCTGCCCCCCTTGAGTTTCTTAACAAAGGCAACATAGAACTACACTAGTGCCCTGTTAAATTTTGGAATTATTCCGGGTTCGTTTGTCGTTTTTATACATTAATTGAGTTTCTGGTCATTTAATGTGCATAAGTCAAATTTGAACTACAAGCACATGCTCTCGTGCACCAAAGTTGGTTGAAAAATCACATTTGTGTCCTCGGGTGAATTTCTAGGTCCCATGCAAGAAATGAGAATAAAATTAAAATATCTGGGCATCGTGGCTCGGCCGAGATTATTGAGAAACTTGGTTCTAAATTCTTGTAAATCCAGAACACGTCTGAAAATCATGAAACTTGGCATGGATGTCATGTCATGGTACTACCATGTTGTGGTATAAAAATGGCCGAATAGGAACATATTTTGGTATAAACTTTTGCAAACCGAAGCTTCTCTCAAGAAGGCTCATGGTTCTGAGAGGGAACGTGCCACCTTTGAGTGCGAAATGATATACGTTGTCCCCCTTGAGTTTATTTACAAAAGGCAACATAGAACTACATGAGTGCCCTGTTAAATTTTGGAATTATTCCGGCTTCGTTTGGCCTTATTTACACATCAATTGAGTTTTTGGTCATTCAATATGCATAATTCAAATTTGAACTACAAGCACATGCTCCCGTGCACCAAAGTTGGTTGAAAAATCACATTTGTGTCCTCGGGTGAATTTCTACTCCCTCCTTCCATCTATATAGGTCCTAATGCGTTTTTCGAGGCTCACTTTGACCAAAGGTTAGAGCAATAATATATGACATGCAACTTACACAAAGCATACCTTCAATTTTGTATGTCAAAGGTGCTTCCAATAATATAATTTTCATAGTATACATATCATGTGCTATTAATCTTGTCAATAGTCAAAGGCTGTCCTGAAAAACACATTAGGCCCTATATAGATGGAAGGAGGGATTAGGTCCCATGCAAAAATGAGAATAAAATTCAAACATCTGGGCATCGTGGCTCAGTCGAGAACATTGAGAAACTTGGTTTTAAAATCATGAAACTTGGCATGGTGTCATGTCATGGTAGTACCATGTCGTGGTAAAAAAATTGGCCGAATAGGAACAAATTTTGGTATAAGCTTCTTGCAAATCGGAGCTTCTCTCAAGAAGGCTCGTGGTTCTAGGAGGGAACGTGTCACCTTTGTGTGCATAATTCAAATTTGAAATACAAGCACATGTTCCAGTGCACCAAAGTTGGTTGAAAAATCACGTGTGTGTCCTCGGGTAAATTTCTAGGTTCCATGCAAGAAATGGGAATGAAATTCAAAATTCTGGGCATCGTGGCTGTGTTGGAAACATTGAGAAACTTAGTTTTTTAATTCCTCTAAATCCAAAACATGCATGAAAATAATGAAACTTGGCTTGGTGCCATGACATGGCACCAACATGCTATGGTAAATTTGTAGTCCGATTTGCAAAGGCGCACACATTAACAATCAACAAAGTCATTTTGGAACAAGTGCTGTCACGTTACAATCGGAAACACAAGTATTATTGAAACCGTGGGCGTTCTACTTACTAGTACCATTTACGTGCCGCCACGCGTCCCCATTTTTTGTTAGCTAGGAGGCGCCGTGCAGGGTAGCTATTTGAGTACGAGAGGCGTGCGATTAGACCCTTGCGCGTGCTTATCGGGAGGAGAGCCCTTTGACCTCCATCTACCGTCCACCTCTCTCCCAAGGTCTCCATTAATGGCGCCCGAGCCTCTGTTTAGTGCCGTGGCTATGTCTCACTCAATTGAGATTTAAGAGAGAGAAAAGAAAATCTGAAAGCACGGATCTTGATGTAAGATCCGACAGACCTATATAGCATCTACTATGACTTATAGCAAGACTGGTGAATATATAAGGACGATTAAAAAAATCGATCAAAGAAGGGCTTGCCCCTTCCGATTTTCATTACTGAAAACCACCACAATTCACAGGAAGTTCAGCACAACTCCAGCCTAACACGAAGGACTAAAAGTTACCAGATTGAAATCGCAACATCCCAGGAGGCCAACAAACTGCGCTAGAACCCAACATTGCACAACCGACGACACAATCCACATCCTAAACCGATTATTACATCAAAAGAAACCAGGAAACTAGTCTCCGCGGCGAGCGGTGATGAGCTCTTTCGTGTCCTCAAGACGCTGCTTGAGAACATCCATGGATTCCTCCACCAGCCTTCGGTGCTCGTTGCGGAGCATGTCATTCTTGTCCATAAGTTTCTTCAACAATGCACTGGTCTCCTCCTGCAGGTCTGCACTTCGGACGATCTTCTCCCTCAGCAGGTCGCGCTCGGCCCGGAGCCTCTCATTGCTCTCCCTTAGTTGCCGGATGATGCCGGTATCCTATTCAAAGGAGGCTATCAACTTGTCCTGCAACCTCGCCAAGCCGGAGATTTGATCCATCTGGCTATGGACGATCGCATGCGTGCACCTGTAACAGTCGTCGCCTGCCCGCGAGAAATTTTCCCAGGCCGCCGCGGCGCGGCGGGACATCTCTGCTGCATTCGTGGCGCGATGGGACATCTCTGCTGCTTCCGTGGCGCGGCCAGACCAGTCTGCTGCATCGACGGCGTGGCGGGACCTCCGTGCTGGCCATGGCAAATACAAGGGAAGGATGCTGAATGACTTGTTTGTTTTTGTGGATGAGGAGTTGAGGAGGAATGTGCAGTCATCTTAGCATACTAGTATTTATAACCGAGTACTAATACGCTCCTAAGTGGGAAAACCGTTTAGGTTGTGATCGGTGTGAACAGGTTTGCAATTCAATATAGCATGGAGTAATTTGGAATGTGACGAGACGCAAGCTCAAAATTTATTGACGGTTCTAGTTTCGAAGTGCGACACTATTCCCGGATGGAGTACTTCTTTTTCTACTCCCTCCTTTCCGGTTTTATAGGACTTATCTCAAAATTTTAGTTTTACCATTTTGTAAGGCTCAATTTGGTTGTTCCCCAACACATGTTCAGATTCCAAGGTGCATTAAATCATTGCATGCAAGTATTAAGAGAAAATTGACCAATGCATGTACTTTATGCATGCATGCATTGCAATTAATGCATTAAACCTATCTCTCGGCACTTCTCGCACGCACCATCGTGCCACCCACAAAAACTTGTACTCTGAGTTTAGTAGTATGTTATACAGGAAAAGAAGAGGTGCACGCACGCACTCGTCCTCTCACACACGCATCCGTTTTTTCTCGAAAAGGAGGATGATGACCCCCGGCCTCTGCATCTGGGAGTCACACATGCTAATTATTGAAATATATCGAGTGCAGTGCTTTGATGTGTCGCGTCAACTCGTACATCAACGAGAAGTTTGATGTACTTAACTGCACCTGCCTTTGGCTGTATGACAGGTTGGCCACACACCTGTAGGGCCCACATGTCATACACGCAAAGGCAGGAGCGTCCCTCCCTCACCCATGAGCGTGGTGGCTGGCAAGACTAGGAGAAGCTTTCGCTACACGCTCTCCCTCCCGCACGCGGTGGACATGCAGCAACTCAATCGGTGTCAGATGGCTAGAAGCGTACTGTAGTACTCCTCCAGTGCAGTAGTATTCCATCATTGTTAGACTTCCCGAAGAGGCGAAGAGCCAAGCGCAGCCCGGACGCTCGTGTGGCAGTTTCATGTGTATAGTAGTCTAGGATAGCGTGTACCGTGCATGTAAGCTTAAAATCGTTGGGGTCGGCTCCATGCTATGTGACCATCTCAAAGTTTTGTTTAAATTAAAATAGTCTTCTGGCCCTACCCGAAAACTGCCGCGCGTACTGCCTGGGAATAGCCCCGCCCTCAACTTTCAACTACGCGAAAATAGTTCGAGCTTGTTCGTTCTATATAAATACAATACTTATTGTATGTTTATTCACCCGTGGGGTTGTTCAATGAATGGAGGGGCGGGGAGCACAAGTGAACAATACTGTAGTACTACTACTAGTAAGTAGGAGTCGTACAGTAGTCACCCTAAATATAGAGTTTCTTTTCTTTAATGACATGTACACAAATTGAAACGCTTGTTGTGGAGAGAAAGAAGATATTCACTCCACTATATATGGAAGCAGGGGCCTGAGCACTTCCTTTACTAGGGTTGCTCTCTTCATTCTCTCATCCTCTCCAGATATAAACAAGACAGCGGTAGCGACATTTTCGCTCTGCTCACTGTTGGTCACAGATCCGGCCGGATCCCTTTGGCCGGTGTGTGTAGAGGACTAAAAGGTGCATCATTCACGCGGTCATCGCCGCCAAGGGAGGAAACCCACAGCTGCCGAAGGGGCCCGATCCTCTGCCCGTGCCGTTCTCTCCGACACATGGCCGGCTCGGGAGGTCCTCCGACCCTTCTTCCTCCCTGCCATATTGTCTGCGGATCCGACCTACCGACGCCGACCCTTAGGTATAAGTTCTTCGAAAGCGGCCTTGCTCTATTGCCCCAGCTCCCCACATGTCTGCATGTGCATCTTTTTCTACTACCATCAGCTCTTCCAAAGCCACCTAAATTTTTAGTATTATTAGAGGTAAAGCTACTTCATGCATTCGAATCTAGGGCTTTGTTCAAACAATGAAGAAAGGGGGAAAGTTGTAGCATGAATCTATGACTTGATTCAAAGAGGAAATAATATGGTGAAAGTAGTAGAGACCAGATACCTAACCGGTCTCTTGGTTGAAAAGGGAAATAATGGGAAAACGCAGTACAAACTGGATAAGAAACAGATCTATTATTGGTTGAAAAAAGGATAGAAAGTGGCGGCTAGTGGACAAGTGAACAATGTATGTCCAGGATTAGATTTGCTGCCATCACATAGTAAAAAGTCTCCAGGATTAGATTTGTTGCCCTAACATAGTAAAAGGTCTCAGGATTAGATTTGCTGCCCTCACATAGTAAAAGGTCTCCAGGATTAGATTTGCTGCCCTCACATAGTAAAATGTCCCCAGGATTAGATTTGCTGCCCTCACATAGTAAAAGGTCTCCAGGATTAGATTTGCTACCCTCACATAGTACAATGGCACTCCTGCTGTTTTCCCCAGTATGATAAGTAAGTTGCTCCTTTATGCTGCTGAGTGTCCTGGTGTCCCCACGGTCCCATGCCCTTAAACCAACTCTTTAGCTACTGTTGATTTACTGTGTCTGGTAAACAAGCAATGCCACCATTAAAGTAATGCCATATTTGAGGAATCTCATTGTTGATCGTAATGCTTCTGGTAACATGAAGCATTGCTGACGTTTTAAAATTTCTACTGTCCTTGCGTGATTGCCATGAACATAATTAAGATGCTTCTTTTCATTTTGTATATGTTTTGTATATTCTTATTGACCAGCAAATGTTTACTTTCTATCTTTTTGTGCAGATAGGGATATCCATTTCACCTTGTTGCTATTGTGACCTTTTGGTGAACTGCACAAAACACTTTTTTTGGAATGAGTGTCTTGTGAAGTTCAACTAAAATGTCATGTGGGCAACATCTCTCAATTTTGGTGCAGCTGCACAAAATGGTGATTGGAGTTTCCAAAATCTCCGTCAAGTTCTGCTGGTAATCTCGTGCAACATTTTATTAGCCTTTGCGAGATGGAGATGCCACTATCACCACAATGGCAATTTATTTTAGTGGAACTGCACAAAAGGATAAGAAAATTATAGTTGCACCTTACATGAGCCGGACAACCAACCTTAATGTTCCTAAATTTAGTGCAACTACTAAAGAAGAACCTGCCAGCTCACAAGAGCAAGTACTTCTTGCTAGCTGAATGATGCAATCTTTGCTTCATTTCAGGTGAACTGCAGAAAAAGGCGCATGAATTGAATCATGGAACTCCAGGCAGACCTCATCCAAGTAGAGCTGGAGGTTGACTTCAAGGAGGCCGCTAATAAAGCGAAATCATGCTCTCCTGTCTCCTTGTTTGTGCTGTGCAAACATGCTGTGCTAGCAGGAATACTCAACTACATATGTTGTGACGGTCAAGAGTATTCGCCAAGTTCTTCGATTGTATGACATGGCTAGCCAAGATGGATTTAATCCCGATATTCACTTTATCAAAAGGCTCTAATGGGTTGGTTCTGAATCTTGCAAGCTGGGAATCAGTGAGATGTATAGGCATCTTTGTTGTACTTATTATTTGAATCTTATTTGTTGGTTCTGAATCTTGCAAGCTGGGAATCAACGAGATGTGTAGGCATCTTTGTTGTACTTATTATTTGGATCTTATTTGTTGGTTCTGAATATTGCAAGCTGGGAATCAATGAGATGTGTAGGCATCTTTGTTGAACTTATTATTTGGATCTTATTTGTTGGTTCTGAATCTTGCAAGCTGGGAAACACGGCATGATGATGCAGAGGACAACAACCATAACAAACAGTTCAAACTTGGTAGTATTATCTTTGTGAAAGTGTGACAAATGTGCTGATCATGTGCGTCTTGAGAATAATAATTCTAATTGTTGTGCATGTTGATCATGTGGCACTGATAGAACGAGCGAATGCATTGCTTGTTTTAAGTACAAATTTCTATTAAAGCTAATTAAATTTAAGTAAAGTTACCACTAACTCCTATAATTACAGTACCAATACAGACCCGCTCGTGAACCGACGTGTGGCCGAGGGTGCATCTTTTGCCGGGCATGCAGTGGACGAGGGAGGGGTAGTAACTGTTGTCGCATGTACACACTCAGCTTACTGTTAAATCTAGTTCCCCATGAGCTAAAAAACGAACTACTGCCACCGCCTACACACTCGTTCACTCGAAGAGACTCCAATGGCGATCCGAGGGCTGAGCATGCTGGATATGGACTTCAGCAAGGAGTTCCCCTTTGAGTTCGCTGTTCAGTCCTATGGCTGCACCAAGTTGAATGTGATGTACACCAACGATACGGACTTGGTGAAGCTCTGCCTCGCCTCAGTCCTATGGCTGCACCAGGTTCTGGAGCATTCGCTCGTTTCATCGGCAGCGCCGACTGCACCTTCGCTACAGTGGAGAGAAGGAAGAACGCGACGATTCGGCCATCTGGTGCAACAAGCTTGTCGACATCCAGAAGCAATACAAGATCATCAGCAACGGGCGGGAGAAGGACTCCGTGGTTGACCTCGCTGAGACCATCATCGACCCCTGATACGCCAACATGAAAGAAGACGACCTGAACATGTGGGAGGTACCTCTGAATCTAGCCTACATAACCTACGCGGCCAAGGACGCATACGCATGCTACGACATGTACAGGTAGATCTTGGACATGAGGGCGTGTCTGCTTCCCGTAATCGACGAGTACACGGACAGCCGTAGTGTCATGATCAAGCATGCCAGGAAGGTCTAGATGTTGTACTTTATCTGTTTATAAGCACCTTTATCATCTGAGTGTTTCATGCATTAGCCTATGTGTCATAATTATCAGTTTTGTCCAAAATATTTCTTTTAAGAACCCATTAACCTGATTGCTTTTTTAGTGGCTATTTGCTTATGTATGTAAACTAGTTCACTTGTCCGTGAAAAAACTAGTTCACTCGGCTGTCGTGCTTTGAATCTCCTTCCTCCCAACATATTCCCCTCCTCAGGTGGACCCAGCAGGTCTCTGAATTTTCTCCCACTTTATTTTTCGATGTAAATTGAGTTTTCTCCCAGTACTTTCCCCTAGAACCAAATCAACTGTCCCACGTCTAGCCTAAAAATAATAATACCCCATGTACTATTAACTCATCAAATTAAAATGATATTTTATTTCGTAAGTTGAATGTTCTTACAAAATAATAATAATAATTGTTTATATATAACTTGGCAAGTTAACTCCTAGTGATTGCGTACATAAGCTTGCAAAGATTTTACTCACGTGCAATCATGTGTTTATGTTTTTATAACATTTCTCCGTCTAGCCCAACATGATATTTTCAACCAGCCCAGCAAGTTCGCAGATTTCGAGAAAAAAGCAAATGGCATTTAAACGGGTTGGATAGATGCTACATCATTGTTTCGCCCAGCCCACCAAATAGACTAAAAACAAATGGACTGACAGCTGGGTCCATGGCCACAACCCAGTTTTTGTGTGATTTGCCAAGTAAGTCGCTTTGTCAGGCCTATTGGGCTGCAAATCTTTCAAGACGAGGAGAGCTTTCATTCGGCAGGCCAAGAAAATGGCCCATCAGTAATGAGAAATGGGTTGTACATTTTTAAAACACATCAAACCAGCAATTAGTTTCAAATATCTTTTTTCATTTCGAGATTTTAAATTACATTAATTTTTATGCATGGAGAATTTGTTGGATTTTATATTGATATACATTTATTTTTAAAATCAGTTTGAATGTGAGTCAAAATTTCGGGATTAAAAACAGTTCGGACCGCACCGAAATATGCAAAATTTCATATAATTTTTTAACCGTGGCCACAATATGGGATGTAATGCTAACAAAAAGAATATGGGCTCCAAAAAAACCCTTACTAATTAGCAAATGGGCTGTAAATTATTAGAAATAATGGCAGATGGGTTGTATGCTGTTTTCCACAGATTTGAGGCTTTCCTAAAAAAAGGTTGACACACAAGCAGTGACTGTTGGATGGCCATCCTACGGCCGTCGTGCTTCTTCAATCTCTTCTCTTCCTGCTCCAGCCGCTCAAACAAGCGCCGGCGGGACTGCCTGCTCCCTCCTCCCTGCGGCCGGCTCTGCTGCCGCGCAGGCCTCACTGCCCCATCGTACTCCCATCGCTGGCCTAGCCATCCCTCTACTCACCCACACCTGCTGTTATTCTCCGGTGACGGCAGACGAACCAGTAAACCCTCGTATAGTCGTACTCCCCTCCGCGTGGGAAACAATTGCCGAGTCTTCCCTGCCTCCGTGTCGTTCCCTTCCTAGGCCTCGTTGTCTTCCACCTCCCTGGTGCTCTCGGCGCGACCTGGTCAACATGGTCAATGACCGACATGCATCTGAAGTGGACTGTACATGGAGAGGCCGACAGCTGGGTCCACGGCCGCATGCAAGGAAATGCCTCCATATTACGCGCAAAATAATGATTCCTCAACCTGACATCAGGGACCCACCGAAAGGGCCTCTATATTTCGTGAAAAAAACCGATACCGTCGCTCACAGCTCGGACCCACCAGCTATATCTTCGCACGCAAGGAAGTGCCTCCTTATTACGCACAAAAAAAATGAATACTCCCCCTGTTAGTTGGGACCCAGTATAGTGGCAGGCTGACTTGTGGGCCTACTAAGTTGACGGCGACGGAGGGCTTTGTCAACTTAGTCAATATGCACGATTCTAGCTCCAGTTACCGTACGATGTCCATCCAATGGCCGTAGTGCTTCTTTAAGCTCTGGTCTTCTTGCTCCAGCCGCCCAAACCAGCGCCGGTTGTGCCTCGTGCTCCTGCGTCCCGTGGCCGGCTGCGATGCGGCGGAGGTCTACTGCCCCCTACTACTCCCACCGCTGGCCAGGCCATCCCTCTACTCACCCACACCCCCAGTTATTCTGCGGCGACGGCAGCCTCACACCGCAGTGAACCAGTGAACCCTCGTACTCCTCTACGCATGGGCATCCACTGCCGCGTCTTCCCCGGCTCCCCGTCGTCCCCTTCCTAGGCCTCGCCGTCGTCCACCGCCCTGATGCTCTTGGCGCGGCATGGTCAACGTGGTCAAGGAACGGCTTCCATCGGACGTGGAATGTACGTGGAGAGGCTGACAGTTGGGTCCATGGCCGCAGCAAGGAAGTGCCTCCTTATTACGTGCAAAATAATTATTCCTCCACCTGACAGCGGGGACCCACTGGACAGGCCACCGTATTTCGTGAAAAAACGTTTGCCCCTGACTGCTGGGACCCACCAGCTACATCTTCGCACGCAAGGAAGTGCGTCCGGGCAAAAAAAACAATTCGCCTCCCTGACTGCTAGGACCCACCAGCTAAATCTTCGCAGGCAAGGAAGTGCCTGACAGTCGGGACCCACCTGGTCGAAGCATACGTAGCATTGTTATTTTGGTCGCGAACGTGTACGTACATATATACTGGTGGATGTAGAGGCGCGCACATGTTGTAGTAGAGATGTGCACGTAGCATGTGCATGTACGTACAGCGGCCAGGGTGCAAGAAAGAAAATATGGCTCTGCAAAAAAACGGCCACGTATGTGTACATACAGGCGGGGTCTCGAATGCCTACTCGTGCATACGTACGGCCAGGGCTCATATACATGGCTGGGTTGGAACGGAGAAACAACGTCGTCGTCGTGTTCATGGGGAGACAACGGAATGCATCGTGTTCATGGGGAGGCAAGGGAATGCATCGTGTTCATCGGGAGGCAATGGAACGCGTGGGAGCCAACCGGCTGGGTCGGAACGGAATGTGTGGTCGTGTTCATCGGGAGGGCTTGGATGGAATAGGCGATGGAAACGAGGCCTGGCGTACCGCAGAACGGGGGAAACAACCTTGTGTTCGACCGGCCACGTTCGAAACGGGATCCTGCTCATGGGGAGGGGTCTGGCATACCGCAAAACGGACGAAACGGACCTACTATGGTCGAAATGGTGGTCCTATTGATTAGGAGGGGTGTGGCGTACTGCAAAACGGATGAAACGGACTTGTGTTGGAACGCTACGGTCGAAACAGGGGTCCTGTTCATCAGGAGGGGTGTGGCGTACTGCAAAACGGGACTCCACGGGATACTGTTCATCTCCACTGTCGACCTCCTCCAGCCTCCACGGGCTACCATCGACCTCCTCCAGCCTCCATGGGCTCCTGTTCATCCAGCCTCCACCGCGCGCTACTCCACCGGCTACTGTTCAACCACCCCTCCACCATCTACTATTCATCCAGCCCTCCACACCATGGGGTCCTGTTCAACCACCCCTCCACGGGCACCCCTCCACCTTCTACTGTTCATCCAGCCCTCCACCGCACCACGGGGTCCTGTTCAT
>NC_057803.1:22087855-22108090 GCF_018294505.1 Triticum aestivum | reverse complement strand
TAGTAATTTCAAAATTTTCCTACAAACACGCAAGATCATGGTGATGCATAGCAACGAGAGGGGAGAGTGTTGTCCATGTACCCTCGTAGACCGAAAGCGGAAGCGTTAGCACAACGCGGTTGATGTAGTCGTACGTCTTCACAATCCGACCGATCCAAGTACCGAACGCACGGCACCTCCGAGTTCAGCACACGTTCAGCTCGATGACGTCCCGCGAACTCCGATCCAGCAGAGCTTCACGGGAGAGTTCCGTCAGCACGACGGCGTGGTGACAGTGATGATGTTGCTACCGACGCAGGGCTTCGCCTAAGCACCGCTACGATATGACCGAGGTGGAATATGGTGGAGGGGGCACCGCACACGGCTGGGAGAGATCAACTGATCAACTTGTGTGTTTGGGGTGCCCCCTGCCCCCGTAAATAAAGAAGTGGAGGAGGGGGATGTCCGGCCCTCTCTATGGCGCGCCCTAGGGGAGTCCTACTCCCACCGGGAGTAGGATTCCCCCTTTCCTAGTAGAACTAGGAGCCCTTCCAAGTAGTAGGCGTAGGAGGGAAGGAAAGGGAAGGGAAAAGGAGAAGGAAGGAAGGGGGCGCCCCCCCTCCCTAGTCCAATTCGGACCAGCCCATGGGGAGGGGTGCGGCCACCCTTTAAGGCCCTTCTCTCATTTCCCGTATGGCCCGTTAAGGCCCAATACGAATTCCCGTAACTCCCCGGTACTCCCGAAAATACCCGAATCACTCGGAACCTTTCCGATGTCCGAATATAGTCGTCCAATATATCGATCTTTACGTCTCGACCATTTCGAGACTCCTCGTCATGTCCCCGATCTCATCCGGGACTCTGAACTCCTTTGGTACATCAAAACACATAAACTCATAATATAACCGTCATTGAACTTTAAGCGTGCGGACCCTATGGGTTCGAGAACTATGTAGACATGACCGAGACACATCTCCGGTCAATAACCAATAGCGGAACCTGGTTGCTCATATTGGCTCCCACATATTCTACGAAGATCTTTATCGGTCAGACCGCATAACTACATATGTTGTTCCCTTTGTCATCGGTGTGTTACTTGCCCGAGATTCGATCGTCGGTATCTCAATACCTAGTTCAATCTCGTTACCGGCAAGTCTCTTTACTCGTTCCATAATACATCATCCCGCAACTAACTCATTAGTTGCAATGCATGCAAGGCTTATAGTGATGTGCATTACCGAGTGGGCCCAGAGATACCTCTCCAACAACCGAAGTGACAAATCCTAATCTCGAAATACGCCAACCCAACAAGTACCTTCGGAGACACCTGTAGAGCACCTTTATAATCACTCAGTTACGTTGTGACGTTTTGTAGCACACAAAGTGTTCCTCCGGTAAACGGGAGTTGCATAATCTCATAGTCATAGGAACATATATAAGTCATGAAGAAAGCAATAGCAATAAACTAAACGATCAAGTGCTATGCTAACGGAATGGGTCAAGTCACATCATTCTCCTAATGATGTGATCCCGTTAATCAAATGACAACTCTTTGTCTATGGCTAGGAAACATAACCATCTTTGATCAACGAGCTAGTCAAGTAGAGGCATACTAGTGACACTCTGTTTGTCTATGTATTCACACATGTATCATGTTTCCGGTTAATACAATTCTAGCATGAATAATAAACATTTATCAAGATATAAGGAAATAAATAATAACTTTATTATTTCCTCTAGGGCATATTTCCTTCAGTCTCCCACTTGCACTAGAGTCAATAATCTAGTTTCACATCGCCATGTGATTTAACACCAATAGTTCACATCATCATGTGATTAACACCCATAGTTCACATCGTCATGTGACCAACACCCAAAAGGTTTTACTAGAGTCAATAATCTAGTTCATATCGCTATGTGATTAACACCCAAAGAGTACTAAGGTGTGATCATGTTTTGCTTGTGAGAGAAGTTTAGTCAACGGGTCTGTCACATTCAGATCCGTAAGTATTTTGCAAATTTCTACGTCAACAATGCTCTGCACGAAGCTATTCTAGCTAATTGCTCCCACTTTCAATATGTATCCAGATTGAGATTTTGATTCATCTGGATCAGTGTCAAAACTTGCATCGACATAACCTTTTACGACGAATGTCGGTGTCAAAACTGGTGGATCTCGGGTAGGGGGTCCCGAACTGTGCATCTAGGCGGATGGTAACAAGAGACAAGGGACACGATGTTTTTACCCAGGTTCAGGCCCTCTCGATGGAGGTAAAACCCTACTCCTGCTTGATTAACATTGATGATATGGTAGTACAAGAGTAGATCTACCACGAGATCAAGGAGGCTAAACCCTAGAAGCTAGCCTATGGTATGATTGTTGTTTGTCCTACGGACTAAAACCCTCCGGTTTATATAGACACCGGAGAGGGCTAGGGTTACACAGAGTAGGTTACAATGGTAGGAGATCTACATATCCGTATCGCCAAGCTTGCCTTCCACGCCAAGGAAAGTCACTTCTGGACACGGGACGAAGTCTTCAATCTTGTATCTTCCTAGCCCAGGAGTCCGGCCGAAGATATAGTCCGGCTATCCGGACACCCCCTAATCCAGGACTCCCTCAGTAGCCCCCGAACCAGGCTTCAATGACGACGAGTCCGGCGCGCAGATTGTCTTCGGCATTGCAAGGTGGGTTCTCCTCCAAATTCCGTGTACCTGTTGAATAATGTCCAGTTTCTTGTAAATGTAGCGCTCCTTGGCTTCTACGCCCAATAATGACCGTCTTCCACGTGTCAAACGAATACGAAAAGTCAGGGTGTTTTTACATTTACACCCCTAGCCGCGTGAATGAGCTGCCTATTTAAGGGGACGAGGATTTAGATCCAAACCACACCTTCTCCCCTCCGTGAGTATTCATCAGAGTGTATCCGACAGAGGTCCATTCTATCATGGCCGGCCGCCGCAGCTCCTCCTCTCACCCTTCCAGTCCTCAGCATGGAGATTGGGAGAGATGCTCCATCCTGCACAGCGAGCTAGTGACGCTCGAGACCAAGGGATTTCTCCCACGGCCTATATGGTCCCGCTTCGAGCCGGACTTGCCACCTATAATGGCGGAGAGCAAGCGGAGCGCGCCCCCAATCCCTCCAAAGGAGAGCGGGTATGCCTTGTCCCTTACTTAATAAGAGGGCTCGGATTTCCAATTCATCCGTTTCTCCGGGGGCTCCTGGAGTTCTATGGCCTCCAGCTGCACAACCTCACGCCTGCCTCCATATTGCATATCGCGGGCTTCGTAGCCCTTTGCGAGCTGTTTTTGGGCTGCGAAGCTCATTTCGCACTATGGAAAAGGCTATTCTGCCTTGTGCCTTGTTCTCAGAAGGGGTCAATATATCAAGTGGGCGGAGCCGAAGTGTGGCGCATCGCCGGGACCGGATATCTATCCGGAACCCCAAAGAAGGCGTTCGAGGACTGGCCTTCGGAATGGTTTTATATAGAGGACGTCCCGCTGCCGGATCCTGTCCGGATCGGCCTCCCTGAGTTCGACAGTGCTCCCCTAAAGAAGTTCCTAAGCTGGCATCCACGGAGCCCTCAGAGGGAAAGTGACAAGGACGTTCTTTACCTGATGGGCCGGATAAGATTGTTAGCTCATTCTGGACTGACCATGATCGGGGTCATGGCCGCATGCATCATGCGAGGGGTGCAGCCGCTTCAGTATAGAGGCCACCCCATGTGGGACTTCAACGGGGAGGACGACGCCACCCGCCACAGCCGTAAGGGGCCGGATTCGGCTCCCGCTCTAATAAAGATCTTGTCCGCTTTGTACAAGGGAGAAGAGGAGGAATTTCTCCGCGTCAACCCACAGGGTGGATTTTCTATGTACAATCCCCCAAGTTGGGTAAGTGGACACTTTTACTTTCCCATCCGTTTTATATTCCCATCATTAAATATTCAGTCTAACGACTTCAACGCAGGAACTGCGTGAGGCTGTTAAAGAACTAAACAACCCTCCTCCACAACCCGAGGATCCGGGACGGTCCCTCGACCCGGCCTCTCAAGAGGATCCGGACTTATCTGTGGAGCTGATTGATGGGGTGTTTCATCAATTGAGCAAGGACAATGCCTTGGTGGCCATTACAGCCGATTACCCAGGGCTACTCCCAGCCTCACAGGTAACTGAGACCGAAGTCCCAGCACTTTGAAAAGGGATCTATCCTCGTGTGTTTTCGATTGCTGTATGACAACCGTGTTTTGCAGGCGAGGTCCTTGAGATGGGAGGCCGAGCCTACGGCGACTAGCCAACGAGGGGAGGCAAGGCCCCGCAGGCTGAAAAGAAGTGCGGTCCGGACCGAGACGCTGGCGCAAAGGTATAGCGCGCCATCTTATTCCCAGGTGTTATTCCTTCAAGGCGTATTAATGCTCATGCTCTCTTCAGGACAAAGAGACCTTGCCGGACTATATCCGGAGAGGTTGCCAATCGCGCCTCCATCAGCCATGCTCCAAAGCCTAGTCCGGAAGCGGAGGCGAGCACAAGGCGCGCACCGGACGCTCCTCCGACAGAGGATGCGGGCAGGTTGTCTGCCACCAATTCCGAGGTGGAGCATGCTGACAAAGGTGAGGTGGGAGAAGAACGATCTCCAAGATGCCAACACCAAGCTTGGCGTTGAACTGAAGGATGTTTGTGCCCAGCTGTTGGACTCCGTTAAGGAGAATCAGCGGCTTTGACGCGGCATATTTAGTAAGTGCTTAAACGAACTTTGAAAAAAGAGTTCGGCGAGGAAGTCGACTAACAGAGTAATGTCTGTAGGTATGCTAATGGGTCGTCCTGCAGAGGAAATGCCCGGTTCTATGGGTGATCTTCTTCCCGAGCTCTCACAACTGCACGAGCGAGTTCGGCAGGTGATGCAGGGCGTCGCCCAGGCCTGGGGGCCATCCGTCTCCATGCCCGAAGGCCTTGGAGAGCTTGTAGAGAAGCTGATGGGACCATGGTGGCGCTTCCGATTGTGGAAGATGTCGGCCTGCCGTCAAGATGCCAGGGAGGCCTGGGCCATGGTGAAGACGCGGTACACGAAGGCTGACCCAAACCACATGGCCGAGGTCGGACCCGTGGGGCCCGATGGGAAGGAGATCCCTGTGAGCTTAGTATACGGCCAAGTAGAATTGGCCGCAAAGTACTCCCAACAGGACTGTAAACTAGACAGCCTGTTAGATGGTATTGAAGAGGAATACAATCAGTCAGATTGACTATGTAATTTTAATTGACATGTGTAATGCCTTCTAGCCGGATTGTAGATCGTTTGTCATGGCCGACCTTTTCGCTTCAACCTCGGGACCTGACGGTCCGGAGTGTGTCCGAATACCCTCGCGGTTATATAAGAACCGGGGTATGCATGGAGACCAGGCATAGGGGTCATTAGTGCTTGAACAGACAAGTGCCCAACTAGTTACGTTATATTACATGGTTAGTAAGAAACATCTTCCATGGAGAATAGTTCCGTTAGGGGTTCCTTTTCCTGGGAGGCATGCCCTAAAGTGCATGTCCATTCTGCGAAAAGAGACGCGGGAAAAACATCTGGGGGCGTATAGATAAATAAGTGAAGAAAAAAGATCATCTTTAGTTCACCGACCGAATATTCCCTTAAGAACGCTAGCTTTCGGCTTCACCCAGTCTGAGGTACACATCCGCCTGACCCGGCAGTAACAATCGCAGAGGTGCTCCCTTTACCACCTAGCCGAACAATCGGGAATGTAGGGGTAAGCACAGGATCCAGGCAACCCAGCTTGGGCAAAACTTAAGTCATATCGATGCATATAATGGTGAATAAAAGGTACATGCGGAAGTGTGACCAATGTGTTGGGCATGAAGCCCGTATAAATAAGCTTCTGTTTAAAGAAGCCCCCAGGTTTAATGAGCGCGGATAGCGCGTCACTTTATGAGCCTTTAAAGGTTATAAGAGAGAGGGAGGGGAGAAGGAGAGAAATGCAAGACAGAAAGTATATAAAAAATGGACAGAGGAAGGAGACGAACACAGAGTCCGGCGCTAGGCATAGAATCTTCGGAGATGGGTTGCGTTCCATGGGTTCGGCTCGAGTCGGTTATCCGATGCATCTCACAGGCGGTATGCTCCACCAGTCAGGACTTGGTGAATTATGAAGGGACCTTCCCACTTGGGCTTGAGTTTGTCCTTTTTCTTGTCCGGCAGGCGTAGAACTAATTCGCCAACGTTGTAATTTTTGGGATGTACTTCTCTGCTTTGGTATCTTCGAGCCTGCTGTTGATAGAATGCGGAACGGGCTTTTGCCACGTCTTGCTCTTCCCCCAAGGCGTCCAAACTATCCTGTCGATCGAGCTCGGCTTCTCTTTCTTCGTACATGCGCACTCGAGGTGAGTCATGAATTATGTCGCAGGGCAAAACTGCCTCTGTGCCGTACACCATGAAGAATGGTGTGTATCCGGTGGTGCGATTCGGCGTGGTCCGCAGCCCCCAGAGTACAGAGTCGGGCTCCTCTACCCAGTGCGTATTAGATTCCTTAAGGGACCGCACTAATCTGGGTTTGATGCCGCTCATGATGAGACCATTTGCATGTTTGACCTGGCCGTTAGTTTGTGGGTGATAGACGGAAGCATAATCGAGCTTGATGCCCATGTTTTTGCACCAGAGTTTTACCTCGTCGGCCGTAAAGTTCGTGCCATTATCAGTGATGATGCTGTGGGGGACGCCGTAATGGTGTACAACCCCGGATATAAAGTCTATCACCGGTCCGGATTCGGCCGTCTTAACAGGCTTGGCTTCTATCCATTTGGTGAACTTATTCACCATGACCAGTAAGTATTTTTTCTTGTGGGTTCCGCCTTTAAGGGGTCCAACCATGTCAAGCCCTCAGACCGCGAAGGGCCAAGTGATGGGGATAGTTTGGAGGGCGGTGGGTGGCATATGGATTTGGTTTGCAAAATGCTGGCAACCGACGCATCGTTGGACTAAGTCCATTTGGTGCGTCTGCCCGGGCCGTCGGCCAATAAAAGCCTGTACGGAAGGCCTTGCTTACAAGGGACCGAGCTGCAGCGTGATGACTGCCGAGTCTGGCATGAATTTCAGCCAGGAGGTTCTGCCCTTCCTCTTCGGAGATGCACCTTTGAAGGACTCCGGTAGTGCATTTCTTATAAAGCTCTCCCTCATGGACTTTATAGGCTTTGGATCGCCGCACTATGCAGCGTGCCTCATTTTGGTCCTTGGGGAGTTCCTGCCTAGTAAGGTAGGCGAGGAATGGTTCTGTCCATGGGGCGATGACGGCGATTATTACGTGGGCTGAAGGTGTTATTTCATTGGCAGAGCCTCCAATTATGTCAGAGTGTTCGGTGTTGGGCAGTGCGGTTGGGTCCGGGCTATTATTGCCATGTTCACCTTCCCATACTACGGATGGCTTGAACAACCTTTCCAAGAAGATGTTGGGGGGGACTACATCGCGTTTTGCGCCGATGCGTGCCAGGACATCTGTCGCTTGATTATTTTCCCAGGCTATATGGTGAAATTCGAGCCCTTCGAACCGAGCTGACATTTTTAGGACGGCGTTGCTATAAGCTGCCATTTTTGGATCCTTGCATCAAAGTCTCCATTTATTTGGGATATTGCGAGGTTTGAGTCCCCGCGCACCTCTAGGCGTTGAATGCCCATGGATACTGCCATCCGGAGA
Source organism: Triticum aestivum (assembly GCF_018294505.1). Lineage (NCBI taxonomy): Eukaryota > Viridiplantae > Streptophyta > Magnoliopsida > Poales > Poaceae > Triticum > Triticum aestivum. The sequence goes on along the minus strand of NC_057803.1, from coordinate 22,100,425 downwards.
TCATGTAAAAGGGCCTCATATTCGGCTGCATTGTTGGAGTCTGTGTACATTATCTGGAGTACATATTGAACTGTGTCTCCTGTGGTGGATGTCAAAACGACGCCAGCCCCTAGACCGGCCAACATTTTGGAGCCGTTGAAGTGCATGACCCAGTTTGAATATGTGCCGTACTCTTTAGGGAGTTCGGCCTCCGTCCATTCTGCGACGAAGTCAGCCAAAACTTGCGACTTGATAGCTCGCCGTGGCTTGTAAGTTATGTCGAACGGGAGGAGCTCAATGGCCCATTTTGCAATCCGGCCCTTCGCGTCGCGGTTGTTTATAATATCGTTAAGTGGCACTTTCGAGGCTACTGTTATTGAACACTCTTGAAAGTAGTGTCGCAGCTTCCGGGATGCCATAAATACCGCGTACGCAATATTTTGATAATGCGGGTACCGTGACTTGCACGGAGTAAGGACAGTGGACAATAGTAGACCGGCTTTTGAAGGGGAAATTTATGTCCGTCTGTTTCTCGTTCGACGACGAGCACTGCGCTTACGACCTGATGGGTTCCTGCAATGTATAACAGCATTGGTTCGCCAATGTTTGGCGCGGCCAGGACTGGGTTTGTTGCCAAGATGGCTTTTATTTCGTCGAGTTCGGCCATGGCTGCATCCGTCCACTCGAAGTGTTCGGTGCGCCGAAGGAGGCGGTAAAGGGGTAGGGCCTTTTCTCCCAAGCGGGAGATAAAGCGGCTTAGGGTCGCCACGCATCCGGTTAATTTTTGTATTTGTTTGAGGTCCTTCGGGATATCCAATTGTGACAGAGCTTAGATCTTGGCTGGATTTGCTTTAATTCCTCTACCGGATACAATGAAGCCCAAGAGCTTTCCGGCTGGAACGCCGAATACGCATTTTTCCGGGTTGAGCTTGATGTCGTATGTTCGGGGGTTATCGAATGTTAGCCTCAAGTCGTCTACTAGAGATTCGACATGTCTTGTTTTAACGACCACATCATCTACGTATGCCTTCACTGTTTTGCCGATCTGGTTTGCCAGACATGTCTGAATCATGCGCTGATATGTTGCGCCGGCGTTTTTGAGCCCGAAGGGCATTGTGTTGAAGCAGAATGGGCCGTATGGTGTGATGAATGCCGTTGCGGCTTGGTCTGACTCTGCCATCTTTATTTGATGGTAGCCGGAGTATGCGTCGAGGAAACACAACGAATCGTGTCCTGCGGTAGCGTCGATAATTTGATCGATGTGGGGGAGGGGGAAGGGATCCATTGGGCAAGCCTTGTTAAGGTCTTTAAAATCAACGCACAGGCACCAAGATTTGTCCTTCTTTGGTACCATCACCAGGTTTGCTAGCCAGTCTGGGTGTTTTATATCTTTGATGAATCCGGCCTCCAATAGCTTGGCTAGTTCCTCTCCCATGGCCTGTCTCTTAGGTTCGGAAAAGCGCCGAAGAGCCTGTTTGACTGGCTTGAATCCTTTTAGGATATTTAAGCTGTGTTCGGCCAGCCTGTGTGGGATTCCTGGCATGTCTGAAGGGTGCCAGGCGAAAATGTCCCAGTTCACTCGTAGGAACTCTCGCAGTGCGGCTCTACATCAGGGTTTAACTGTGCCCCGATGGAAGCTGTTTTATTGGGGTCCATTGGATGGACCTGGAATTTGACTATTTCATCCGCCGGTTTAAAGGAGGTGGACTTGGATCTTTTGTCGAGTATCACATCGTCCCTATTCACCATGGAGCGCAGCGCAGTCAGTTCCTCAGCCGCTAGGGCTTCGGATAGCGCCTCGAGGGCCAGTGCGGCTGTCTTGTTTTCGGCACGGAGTGCTATGTCCAGATCACTAGCGAGAGTGATGATTCCGTTAGGCCCGGGCATCTTGAGCTTCATGTACCCGTAATGGGGTATTGCTTGGAAGATTGTAAATGCTTCCCGCCCTAGCAGAGCGTGGTATCCGCTACTGAACGGGGCCACTTGGAACGTGACCTCTTCGGACCTGTAATTATCCGGCGTGCCGAACACCACATCTAGTGTGATTTTTCCTGTACAGCACGCTTCCCGACTAGGGATTATTCCTCTAAACGTTGTGTTGCTTCGCTCAATGCGGTTCTAGTCTATTTCCATTTTTTGAAGGGTTTCCTCATAAATGAGGTTCAATCCGCTGCCGCCATCCATGAGTACCTTGGTAAGACGAAAGCTGTCCACTATTGGACTGAGGACCAATGCGGCTGGTGCTCGGGCTGTTCGGAATTTAGGTTCATCACTGGCGTTAAAAGTAATAGCCGTGTCACTCCATGGGTTTATTGTTGCTACTTGGTAGACTTCGGCAAGGCTGCGGAGTGTTCTCTTTCTCATATTATTTGACGCGAAAGTCTCGAAGACTGTTAATACCGTACTGGTGTCTCTGGGGTGGCTTTCTGTGGCTTCTGGAATTAGAAGGTCTTCGCCAATTTTTGCCACCTGCCGGAGTATCCAACATGCTCTAAGGCTGTGAGTTGGTGTGGCGCCCTCTACACTGTGAATTTTACAGGGTCCATTAAGCCATCCTTCCAGTACGGTTCCGTGCCCTGTAGAGGGCTTTTGCTTTTTGGTATTGAACCCGGGTGTCTGGCGATGATGCACCCTTTTATTTCGGACTTGTTTGTATTCAGGGCCGGATTGTCCCAAAATTTTATTTCGGTTTTCCAGGCCCTTTCCATCTCACAGTACTTTCATACTATGGACGCTAAGTCAGCGAAGCGTGTAATATCACGGTGACTTATGGCGTTGAGGATTCCCTTGTCCGTGCAATTATTGCAGAAGAATGAAATTGTGTCTTCCTCGTGGCAGTCCTTTATCATGTTCATAACCAGGAGGAATCTGGCCCAGTAATGATGTACTGTTTCTTCGGGCCCTTGCCTAATTTGGGATAGATCGCTTATGTATGGGTGGGTGGGTGGAATCAAATTCGAAACCTCACCCAATTTGAGACCCAGATGCCAAGGAGTTTCCGAACTCGGAAGTTTGGATTCGTGGATGCTGTCCAATGAATCTAGCCCGTCGTCTGACTTTAAGTTTAGGTCTTGAGTGATGTCCTCCCCTCCGCGGGTATCCGGCTTGGAGGGATCAGGAATCCGGACATAGCTAGTCCTTAAGATAGATGAAGGGTCGCCGCACTGTCCCTCTACCACGGCAACGTGATGGGTGACCTGGGGAGAGTTAATCTCTCTCAGATCAGGTTTAGGCCCAATCTGGTCGTAATCCGTAGCAACTCCCAAGGCGGCGATGCGATCCAAGAGCTCGTTTAGGGAAGAGAGCTCCATTGGATCTAGCTTCTCGGCAAATTCTGAGCTGACATGAAGATTGCTTTCGATGACCCGAGAGGTCATCATCGGCGCAGCAGCCGAACAGGCGGTCATAAGGAAACCACCTAGCCTGAGAGTTTGGCCGACAGCCAAAGCTCCCTTAGCAATGGTGCCGTCTTTAAAGACGGGATGAGGCATCCTTCCTGATGGCGATGGCACAGAGGAAATCTCAATGAAAGCACCAATGTTGGTTTCAAAACCGGCGGATCTCGGGTAGGGGGTCCCGAACTGTGCGTCTAGGCGGATGGTAACAGGAGACAAGGGACACGATGTTTTTACCCAGGTTCGGGCCCTCTCGATGGAGGTAAAACCCTACTCCTGCTTGATTAATATTGAGGATATGGGTAGTACAAGAGTAGATCTACCACGAGATCAAGGAGGCTAGACCCTAGAAGCTAGCCTATGGATTGTTGTTCGTCCTACGGACTAAAACCCTCCAGTTTATATAGACACCAGAGAGGGCTAGGGTTACATAGAGTCGGTTACAATGGTAGGAGATCTACATATCTGTATCGCCAAGCTTGCCTTCCACGCCAAGGAAAGTCCCTTCCGGACACGGGATGAAGTCTTCAATCTTGTATCTTCATAGTCCAGGAGTCCGACCGAAGGTATAGTCCGGCTATCCGGACACCCCCTAATCCAGGACTCCCTCAATGAACCTTTTGTCACCTCCATAATTGAGAAACATATCCTTATTCCACTAAGGATAATTTGACCGATGTCCAGTGATCTACTCCTAGATCACTATTGTACTCCCTTGCCATAAACAGTGTAGGGTATATAATAGATCTGGTACACAACATGGCATATTTTATAGAACCTATTGCCAAGGCATAGGGAATGACTTTCATTCTCTCTCTATCTTCTGCCGTGGTCGGGTTTTGAGTCTTACTCAACTTCACACCTTGTAACACAGGCAAGAACTCTTTCTTTGACCGTTCCATTTTGAAATACTTCAAAATCTTGTCAAGGTATGTACTCATTGAAAAACTTATCAAGTGTCTTGATCTATCTCTATATATCTTGATGCTTAATATGTAAGCAGCTTCACCGAGGTATTTCTTTGAAAAACTCCTTTCAAACACTCCTTTATGCTTTGCAGAATAATTCTACATTATCTCCGATCAATAATATGTCAATCACATATACTTATCAGATATGTTGTAGTGCTCCCACTCACTTTCTTGTAAATACAGGCTTCACCGCAAGTCTGTATAAAACTATATGCTTTGATCAACTTATCAAAGCGTATATTCCAACTCCGAGATGCTTGCACCAGTCCATAGATGGATCCTTGGAGCTTGCATATTTTGTTAGTACCTTTAGGATCGACAAAACCTTCTGGTTGCATCATATACAACTCTTCTTTAATAAATCCTATTAAGGAATGCAGTTTTGTTTATCCATTTGCCAGATTTTATAAAATGCGGCAATAGCTAACATGATTCGGACAGACTTAAGCATAGATACGAGTGAGAAATTCTCATCATGGTCAACACCTTGAACTTGTCGAAAACCTTTTTGCGACAATTCTAGATTTGTAGATAGTAACATTACTATCAGCGTCCGTCTTCCTCTTGAAGATCCATTTAATCTCAATGGCTCGCCGATCTTTGGGCAAGTCAATCAAAGTCCATACTTTGTTCTTATACATGGATCTCATCTCAGATTTCATGGCCTCAAGCCATTTCACGGAATCTGGGTTCATCATCGCTTCCTCATAGTTCGTAGGTTCGTCATGGTCAAGTAACATGACTTCCAGAACAGGATTACCGTACCACTGTGGTGTGGATCTCACTCTGGTTTACCTACGAGGTTCGGTAGTAACTTGATCTGAAGTTACATGATCATCATCATTAGCTTCCTCACTAATTGGTGTAGTATTCACAGGAACAGATTTCTGTGATGAACTACTTTCCAATAAGGGAGCAGGTACAGTTACCTCATCAAGTTTTACTTTCCTCCCACTCACTTCTTTCGAGAGAAACTCCTTCTCTAGAAAGGATCCATTCTCAGCAATGAATAACTTGCCTTCGGATCTGTGATAGAAGGTGTACCTAACATTTTGTTTTGGGTATCCTATGAAGATTTACTTCTCCGATTTGGGTTCGAGCTTATCATGTTGAAACTTTTTGACATTAGCATCGCAGTCCCAAACTTTAAGAAATGACAGCTTAGGTTTATCGCCAAACCACAGTTCATACGGTGTCGTCTCAACGGATTTAGATGGTTCCCTATTTAACGTGAATGTAGCTGTCTCTAATGCATAACCCCAAAATGATAGTTGTAATCGGTAAGAAACATCATAGATCGCACCATATCTAATAAAGCACAGTTACGACGTTCGGACACACAATTACACTATGGTGTTCCAGGTGGCGTGAGTAGTGAAACTATTTCACATTGTTTTAACTGAAGGCCAAACTCGTAACTCAAATATTTTACTTCTGCAATCATATCATAGAAACTTTTATTTTTGTTACGATGATTCTCCACTTCACTCTGAAATTCTTTGAACTTTTCAAATATTTCAGACATGTGTTTCATTAAGTAGATATACTCATATCTGCTCAAATCATCTGTGAAGATCAGAAAATAATGATACCTGCCACGAGCCTCAATATTTATCGGACCACATACATTAGTATGTATGATTTCCAACAAATCTGTTGCTCGCTCCATTGTTCCGGAGAACGGAGTCTTAGTCATCTTGCCCATGAGGCATGGTTCACAAGCATCAAAATGATTCATAATCAAGTGATTCCAAAATCCCATCAGCATGGAGTTTCTTCATGCGCTTTACACCAATATGACCTAAACGGTAGTGCCACAAATAAGTTGCACTATCATTATTAACTTTGCATCTTTTGGCTTCAATATTGTGAGAATGTGTATCACCACAATCGAGATCCAGAAAACCATTTTCATTGGGTGTATGACCATAGAAGGTTTTATTCACGTAAACAGAACAACAATTATTCTCTAACTTACATGAATAACCGTATTGCAATAAACATGATCCAATCATATTTATGCTCAACGCAAACACTAAATAACATTTATTTTAGGTTCAACACTAATCCCGAAAGTATAGGGAGTGTGCGATGATGATCATATCAATCTTGGAACCACTTCCAATACACATCGTCACTTCACCCTTAACTAGTCTCTGTTTATTTTGCAACTCCCGTTTCGAGTTACTAATCTTAGCAACTGCACTAGTATCAAATACTAAGGGTTTTCTATAAACACTAGTAAAGTACACATCAATAACATGTATATCAAATATACCTATGTTCACTTTGCCATCCTTCTTATCCGCCAATTACTTGGGGTAGTTCCGCTTCCAATGACCAGTCCCTTTGCAGTAGAAGCACTCAGTTTCAGGGTTAGGTCCAGACTTGGGTTTTTTCACTTGAGCAGCAACTTGTTTGTCGTTCTTCTTGAAGTTCCCTTTCTTTCCCTTTGCCCTTTTTTTGAAACTAGTGGTCTAGTTAATCATCAACACTTGATGCTCTTTCTTGATTTCTACCTTCATCGATTTCATCATCATGAAAAGCTCGGGAATCGTTTTCGTCATCCCTTGCATACTATAGTTCATCACGAAGTTCTACTAGCTTGGTGATGGTGACTAGAGAATTCTGTCAATCACTATTTTATCTGGAAGATTAACTCCCACTTGATTCAAGCGATTGTAGTACCCAGACAATTTGAACACATGCCCACTGCTTGAGCTATTCTCCTCCATCTTTTAGCTATAGAACTTGTTGGAGACTTCATATCTCTCAACTCGGGTATTTGCTTGAAATATTAACTTCAACTCCTGGAACATCCATATGATCCATGACGTTCAAAACGTCTTTGAAGTCCCGATTCTAAGCTGTTAAGCATGGTGCACTAAACTATCAAGTAGTCATCATATTGAGCTAGCCAAACGTTCATGACGTCTGCATCTGCTCCTGCAATAGGTCTGTCACCTAGCGGTGCATGAAGGACATAATTCTTCTATGCAGCAATGAGGATAAACCTCAGATCACGGATCCAATCCGCATCATTGCTACTAACATCTTTCAACTTAGTTTTCTCTAGGAACATATCAAAACTAAAACAGGGGAGCTAAACGCGAGCTATTGATCTACAGCATAGATATGCTAATACTACCAGGACTAAGTTCATGATAAATTTAAGTTCAATTAATCATATTACTTAAGAACTCCCACTTAGAAAGACATCCCTCTAATCTTCTAAGTGATCACGTGATGCAAATCAACTAAACCATAACCGATCATCACGTGAAATGGAGTAGTTTTCAATGGTGAACATCACTATGTTGATCATATCTACTATATGATTCACGCTCGACCTTTCAGTCTCAGTGTTCCGAGGCCATATCTGCATATGCTAGGCTCGTCAAGTTTAACCTGAGTATTCTGCGTGTGCAAAACTGGCTTGCACCCGTTGTAGATGGACGTAGAGCTTATCACACCCGATCATCACGTGGTGTCTGGGCACGACGAACTTTGGCAACGGTGCATACTCAGGGAGAACACTTTTATCTTGAAATTTAGTGAGAGATCATCTCATAATGCTACCGTCAATTAAAGCAAGATAAGATGCATACAAGATAAACATCACATGCAATCAAAATATGTGACATGATATGGCCATCATCATCTTGTGCCTTTGATCTCCATCTCCAAAACATCGTCATGATTTCCATCGTTACTGGCATGACACCATGATCTCCATCATCTTGGTCTATATCAATGTGTCTTCACATGGTCGTCTCGCCAACTATTGCTCTTGCAACTATTTCTATCGCATAGCGATAATTGTAAAGCAATTATTTGGTGCTTGCATCTTATGCAATAAAGAGACAACCATAAGGCTTCTGCCAGTTGCCGATAACTTCAACAAAACATGATCATCTAATACAACAACTTATATCTCATCACGTCTTGACCATATCACATCACAACATGCCCTGCAAAAACAAGTTAGACGTCCTCTACTTTGTTGTTGCAAGTTTTACGTGGCTGCTACGGGCTGAGCAAGAACCGTTCTTACCTACGCATCGAAAATCACAACGATAGTTTGTCAAGTTAGTGATGTTTTAACCTTCTCAAGGACCAGGCGTAGCCACACTCGGTTCAACTAAAGTTGGAGAAACTGACACCCGCTAGTCACCTGTGTGCATAGCACGGCGGTAAAACCAGTCTCGCCTAAGCGTACACGTAATGTCGGTCCGGGCCGCTTCATCCAACAATACCGCCGAACCAAAGTGTGACATGCTGGTAAGCAGTATGACTTATATCGCCCACAACTCACTTGTGTTCTACTCGTGCATATGACATCTATGCATAAAACCTGGCTCTAATACCACTGTTGGGGAACGTAGTAATTTCAAAAGTTTCCTACACACACGCAAGATCATGGTGATGCATAGCAATGAGAGGGGAGAGTCTTGTCCACGTACCCTCGTAGACCGAAAGAGGAAGCGTTAGCACAACGTGGTTGATGTAGTCGTACATCTTCACGATCCGACCGATCCAAGTACCGAACGCACGGCACCTCCGAGTTCAGCACACGTTCAGCTCGATGACGTCCCGCGACCTCCGATCCAGCAGAGCTTCACGGGAGAGTTCCGTCAGCACGACGACGTGGTGATGGTGATGATGTTGCTACCGACGCTGGGCTTCGCCTAAGCACCGCTACGATATGACCGAGGTGGAATACGGTGGAGGGGGGCACCGCACACGGCTGGGAGAGATTAACTGATCAACTTGTGTGTTTGGGATACCCCCTGCCCCCGTATATAAAGGAGTGGAGGAGGGGGAGGGCCGGCCCTCCCTATGGCGCGCCCTAGGGGAGTCCTACTCCCACCGGGAGTAGGATTCCCCCTTTCCTAGTAGAACTAGGAGCCCTTCCAAGTAGTAGGAGTAGGAGGGAAGGAAAGGGAAGGGAAAAGGAGAAGGAAGGAAGGGGGCGCCCCCCTCCCTAGTCCAATTCGGACCAGCCCATGGGGAGGGCTGCGGCCACCCTTTGAGCCCTTTCTCTCCTTTCCCATATGGCCCATTAAGGCCCAATACAAATTCCCGTAACTCCCCGGTACTCCCGAAAATACCCGAATCACTCGCAACCTTTCCGATGTCCGAATATAGTCATCCAATATATCGATCTTTATGTCTCAACGATTTCGAGACTCCTTGTCATGTCCCCGATCTCATCCAGGACTCCGAACTCCTTCGGTACATCAAAACACATAAACTCATAATATAACCGTCATCGAACTTTAAGCATGCGGACCCTACGTGTTCGAGAACTATGTAGACATGACCGAGACACGTCTCCGGTCAATAACCAATAGCGGAACCTGGATGCTCATATTGGCTCCCACATATTCTACGAAGATCTTTATCGGTCAGACCGCATAACTACATACGTTGTTCCCTTTGTCATAGGTATGTTACTTGCCCGAGATTCGATCGTCGGTATCTCAATACCTAGTTAAATCTCGTTACCGGCAAGTCTCTTTACTCGTTCCGTAATACATCATCCCACAACTAACTCATAGGTTGCAATGCTTGCAAGGCTTATAGTGATGTGCATTACCTAGTGGGCCCAGAGATACCTCTCCGACAATCGGAGTGACAAGTCCTAATCTTGAAATATGCCAACCCAACAAGTACCTCCGGAGACACCTGTAGAGCACCTTTATAATCACCCAGTTACGTTGTGACGTTTGGTAGCACACAAAGTGTTCCTCTGGTAAACGGGAGTTGCATAATCTCATAATCATAGGAACATGTATAAGTCATGAAGAAAGCAATAGCAATAAACTAAACGATCAAGTGCTATGCTAATGGAATGGGTCAAGTCAATCACATCATTCTCCTAATGATGTGATACCGTTAATCAAATGACAACTCTTTGTCTATGGCTAGGAAACATAACCATCTTTGATCAACAAGCTAGTCAAGTAGAGGCATACTAGTGACACTCTGTTTGTCTATGTATTCACACATGTATCATGTTTCCGGTTAATACAATTCTAGCATGAATAATAAACATTTATCATGATATAAGGAAATAAATAATAACTTTATTATTGCCTCTAGAGCATATTTCATTCATCGATCGGCTTCAGTTAGCAGCAGTAGCGAAGGAATCGCTCGATCGGGTTCAGTTAATAGCCATCGATCGATTGCTCGGGTTCAGTAATGCGTAGCCTGTAGTGAAATCGCTCGGGTTCAGTTAGAGCCCAACGCCTCGCTCGGGTTCAGTTAGAGCCAACGCCTCGCACACATGCGCGTACGTGTACGAGAGAAATGCGCATCGCTCGGCCCCCGACCTCCCATCGTAGGCGGGAACTCCCCAAAATTGTCCTCGCCCTCACTTCTACCATGGTTTTTTCCGTTATTAACTAGATGGCTTCTTCTCTCTTTTTGGATCTCAATACAAAGTTCTCCCCCTCTCTTCTGGAGATCTATTCGATGTAATCTTCTTTTGCGGTGTGTTTGTTGAGACCGTTGAATTGTGGGTTTATGATCAAGTTTATCTATGAACAATATTTGAATCTTCTCTGAATTCTTTTATGCATGATTGGTTATCTTTACAAGTCTCTTCGAATTATCAGTTTGGTTTGGCCTACTAGATTGATCTTTCTTGCAATGGGAGAAGTGCTTAGCTTTGGGTTCAATCTTGCAGTGTCCTTTCCCAATGACAGTAGGGGCAGCAAGGCATGTATTGTATTCTTGGCATCGAGGATAACAAGATGGGTTTTTTTATCACATTGCATGAATTTATCCCTCTACATCATCTCATCTTGCTTAAAGTGTTACTCTGTTCTCTTGAACTTAATACTCTCTAGATGCATGCTCAATAGCGGTCGATGTGTGGAGTAATAGTAGTACACTACAGGAATCAGCTACTTTGCCATCTACCATCGCAGACGGCAAAGGCACGAACGGCGGACGGTAAAGGTCTTTGTCGTCTGCCGCGGACGGCAAAAGGCTCCGGCAAAGTAAGGATCGGCAAAGAGCTACATTGCCGTCTGCTTTCGGTGGCTGACGGCAAAGGGACCTTTGCCATCAGCAGCTGATGGCAAAGAAAGCAGATAGCAATAATTACGCTGTTAGTCCGTTAGGTGGCTAACGGCAGCCTTTGCCATCCGCCGCTGACGGCAAAATTTGTTCGGCCTTTGCCATCCGCCGAATGATGTCAGCTGGACGTCACTACACAGCAGGCCTTTGCCATCCGCGGCTATAGGAAAAGTTGTTTACTCTTTGCTGTCAGCCACTGTAGGCAAAACCTTTGTCGTCCGCTGCTGTAGGCAAACTGGCCAAATGGGTCAGTTCCCAGGAGGCATAGGTGGTCGCCGTATGGCTGCTTTGCCGTCCACGGCTGTTGGCAAAGGTGCCTTTGCCGTCCGCGGCTGTCGGCAAAGGTGGCTTTGCCATCAGTGGCTGACGGCAAAGATCCTTCTTTGCCTCATTTTTTCCTGTTTTTTAATGCAACAATTTTGACAGCAAATATATATGACATATATATATATATGTTTCACATGGCTATTTAACAGCAAACATATGACATATTCAGCACATAAGTTTCATCGTACATACATATATAGTTCCATCTGTTCGTACATAGCAAGTTCCATCAAGTTGCACATACACATTGTTCCATCCATACATATTACAATGCAAAGTTTCATCAAGATAGCAAGTTCCATCATAGCAAGCTAGAAGAATACTTGAAGAGAATGAAAGAAAAAACAAGCACTCCATCATAGCAAGCTAGCTTCCGTGAAGTGAATGAAATCTGCAAAATGGCAAATAAGAAAGTTTGAAAAAGGTGGCTAGAAGAAGAAGACTAGAACAAGAAGACTAGAACAAGAAGTATATGTCATTTATGAGCTAACTTTGGTGAAATGGATCATATATGAGCTAACTAAGTTGAAGTGGGTCGTTTATGAGCTAACTAAGGTGAAATGGACCTTTTATGAGCAAACTTAGGTGCAATGGATCGTTTATGAGCTAACTTAGTTGAAATGGATCATTTATGAGCTAACTTAGCTGAAATGGATCGTTTATGAGCTAACTAAGGTGAAATGGATCGTTTATGAGCTAACTTAGGTGAAATGGATCGTTTATGAGCTAACTAAGGTGAAATGGATCCTTTATGAGCTAACTTAGGTGAAATGGACCGTTTATGAGCTAACTTAGTTGAAATGGATCAT
>NC_057803.1:22081819-22087499 GCF_018294505.1 Triticum aestivum | reverse complement strand
GAAATGGATCGTTTATGAGCTAACTAAGGTGAAATGGATCGTTTATGAACTAACTAAGGTGAAATGGATCGTTTTTAGCTAACTTAGGTGAAATGGATCATTTATGAGCTAACTTAGTTGAAATGGATCGTTTATGAGCTAACTTAGGTGAAATGGATCATTTAAGAGCTAACTTAGGTGAAATGGATCGTTTATGAGCTAACTTAGTTGAAATGGATCGTTTATGAGCTAACTTAGTAAAAAGCATCATTTTAGAGCTAAACTAGGTGTGATGGGTCATTTTGGAGCTAACCTAGGTAAGATGTGTCATTTTGGAGCTAACCTAGGTGAAATGGGTCATTTTAAAGCTAACGTAGGTAAAATGGATCATTTAGGAGCTAATCTAGGTAAAATGGGTCATTTTAGAGCTAACTTGGATAAAATGGATCATTTATAAGCTAACTAATGTAAAATGGTTCATTTTAGAGCTAACTTAGGTAAAATGGAACGTTTATGAGCTAATGGATCGTTTATGAGCTAACTAAGCTAATTATGCAATTTTTGACATAAGTAAGCTAAGTACATATCGTTTTAGAGCTAACTTAGGTAAAATGGATGGTTTTGGAGGTCAGTAAGCTTATTAAGTCATTTTGGAGGAAAAGAAGCTAACTCTAGGTCATTATGGTAAGCATATTGGAGGAAATAAAGCTAAGTCTAGGTCTTTATGCATTTGTTAAGCAAAACACTAGAGAAACTTTACCGTGATCATGGAGGTGTAGGAGCGGGCTGGCTCGTGCCGGTAGCTGGAGAAGGATCGTGCGATGCTTGTCTGGAGTTACGCTCCACCAAAGATCACTTCCAATGTCTCGTTAGCATGATGACACTCAAATGTTAAGACTAGCAAGTAATGTCCATTCAAATTAAACTCACCGTGGTCCCAGGAGCAATCACTGGCATCGGCGGAGCGGTCTGACCGGACTTCTCGCACACAGACTGCACATTTGGTTTTGACAACTCAGTCATACTAGTTAGTAATGAAACAAACACTACATGAAGGTTTTGGCTAATCTGCGGAAGAAACTTACCACAAGGAGCTCGTTCATGGCCCTTGCCTGCATGTCATTTCGTGCCCTCTCCTCCTCCAACATCTTTATCGTCCTCTCCTCTAACTCCCGCTGCCTCTTCGCCGCCTCCGCCATAAGTTTCTCCGTTCTATCTATCTCACTCTAATCATCTCGATCAATATCATCAATAAATGCATAATCATCATCATCACTATAATAAATGACAGGCTCATAGGGTTCAGTGGCATCAACATGTGGAAGGCCACCTTGATGTAATCGGTGAAGCATTGACAGGTCATCTGCAGCAGTAACCTCTTCTTGTTCCGGCTCTTCTTGTTCCTCCTCTGGGGTGATGTCGGATTCACCGTCGCTGTCTACTTCAATGTTTTGGGGTGAAGTATAGCGGTTCTTGAAACGCTTTTTGGAAAGACGTGTCTCTTGGAATAATTCTCCTTCATATGTGTCTGGGTTAATGTGAGGTTCATAATCCTCTTCCTTTGGGGGAGATAGTCTAGCACGTGGCGGCACTTCATAAACGACATCCCAACCTTTCAGATTTGGATTAGTTTGGCAGGCCCACGGTAGATAGAATACTTGGGTCGCCTGTTGAGCCATAATATAGACATCAGGAACATCTAAATGGGTGCTTTGGTTGATTTCAACTAGCCTTATATGTTCATGAGTCCTTCTAGTCTCCTTCGTCTGAAGACAATCACATTTGAAAACTACGACATTCGGTGGGTTTTCACCATAGAATAGAAGTTCATAAATTGCTTCAACTCTCCCATAATACTCGGTACCTCCTTCGCCGATAGCAGATACACAACAATTTGTAGACTTTCGGTTGGCCATAGATAGCTCTTTGCCATAGGTATGAAAGCGATACCCGTTGATGTCGTATTTGTCAAATGAACGGACCTTATAATCAAAACCATTAGCGACTTGTCTCAATTTAGCGTCCATAGACTCTGAATTAGCCTACAAGTTTAATACGAAAGGATTGTTGCATTACACACAAATTAGCGAATGAAATGAAATTATCTAATACAAATTACCGTTTGTTTGAACCAAGAGATGAAACTGGGATAGCCGCCTCCTTGCTTTGCGAGAAGCTCATACTCTTCGATGGAATCCTTTTGGATCACCGCTCCATACGAGAATATGGCGATGTATCGACTGTATGAAATATCCAAGAATAAGAGCATTTCAAAGGAAATAGAAGTTGCGAAACAATGTACCGAGAACTTACTCGATGTACAGACGCACTTCTATCAGGTTGTTGAAGATATACAACAAATGGTCCGCCATTCTTTGTTATCCAAAGATACTGGATTTGAAACACTGGCTAGTGTGAGATTCCCTTTGAATAGGCTGAGGTTGGATCCACCCTTTTTAGGGTCGTCAGCATTGTACCAAGGCTTCGGATTATGCAAATGACGATTTTTGGCTTCGTAGTGTGCTGTCATGAAGTTTGTCGCCAACTCAGTGATGAATGCCTCAGCCATCGATGCTTCAATTCTACATTTATTTTTACATTTTTCTCGAAGAGTCTTCTGCATCCTCTTAGTTGGGTAGCACCAATGATTTTGCACGGGCCCCCCAATCTTGCCTCGGTCGGGAGATGCAAAATCAAATGCTGCATTGGATTAAAGAAGCCCGGTGGAAAGATCTTCTCTAACTTGCAGATCAACTCCGGCGCCAACTCTTCCATTTCTTCTAGCACGCCAGGAGATAGTTCTTTCCCACAAAGAACACGGAAGAAATAGCTCAGTTCTTCCAATACTAGCCATTCATCCTCAGGGATGAAGCCATGCAACATCACCGACATTACCCGCTCAATCCATATGTGCCAATCATGACTCTTGAGACAAAATATCTTCAATTTATCAAGACTCGCTCCCCTCTTTAGATTCGCTGCATACCCATCGGGGAACATCAACTGCATTTTCACCCACAAGATAATTTCCCTCATAGCTGGCCTTCCAAGATTGAACCATCCCTTTGGCTTTGTCCAGCTCTGCTTTCCTTTCGGTTCTTTCATGTTTTGTAACGACCTATCACATATTGCCTCTTGATCAACTCTATCCTTAGTATTATCCTTTGACTTCCCATCTATGCTGAACAATGTACCAAAAAGTGCTTCGGCGATATTCTTCTCAGTGTGCATCACGTCGATGTTGTGTGGGCAAAGGAGGTCTTTGAAGTAAGGCAGATCCCATAAGCATGTCTTGTGAGTCCAGGCGTGCTTAGAATTATAACCCTTGAAGTACCCTGGACGCTCTGGATCTGGCTCGAGAGCGTTTAACTGATCCAGGGTCTGTTGGCCTGTCAACGCAGGTGGTGCAGAGTTTTTGACAACTCTACCTCTGATGAAGTTCTTCTTGTCTTTCCTGAACTTATGGCGAGGATCCAGGAACTGTCTATGCATGTTGAAGCAAGAAAACTTGCGACCGGCCTGAAGCCAACGAAACTCAAGAGCTCCCTTGCATGTGGGGCACGGGAACCTTCCATGCACACACCAGCCAACAAATAGTGCATACGTCGGCAAGTCATGCGTTGAGTACATGTACCAGGCACGCATTATGAAGTTCCGTTTGCTATAGGCGTCATATGTCTTGAACCCATTATCCCAGGCTTCTTGCAATTCGTCCTTAAGCGGCTGCATGTACACATTCATATCTTTCCCCGGATAGTTGGGCCCTGGAATTATCAATGTCAAGAAAATGTTCTTTCTTTGCATAATCTGTCTCGGGGGAGATTGAGTGGGAAGACAAATACGAGCCAACAACTGTATTGGGCTGCCATCATACCAAACACACTGAACCCATCCATGCTGATGCCGACTCGAGAATGCCTCGGATCTGCCGCTTTGTCAGCATGTAATTCATCAAACTTTTTCCATGCAACACCATCCGATGTGTGTACCATCATCAGATTCCCATCTGCATCTAGTTCGGTTCTTTTGCCTGTTTTTTGCCATGTCATCTGTCTGCTCGTCTCTTCGACCATGAAAAGACGTTGAAGTCTTGGTACGATTGGCATATACCGAAGAACACTAACGGGGATTTTGAACTGTGTCTTCTCACCCATACCGTTGTCTACCACAACATACCTGGAAGACTTGCAAATGGGACAATAGTTCAAGTCCGCATAGTCAAGCCTAAATAAGGCACATCCTTTCTCACAAGCATGTATCTTCTCATAGGGCATCTTCAGTGCACGGAGGATTTTGTCCGACTAGTACAGGTTTGCAGGCATTACATGGCCTTTGGGTAGAAAGCGTCCAAATATTGTCATCATTGCGTCGTAGCATTCTCTGCCCAAGTTGAACTGAGCCTTCAGAGCCATTACTTGTGAGATGGCATCCAACTGACAAAGCCCAGTGTGCTCGTGGAGCGGACGTTTTGAAGACTCCAACATTTCATTGAAGGCCTTTGCAGATTCCTCCATCTCCTCGTCCGAATCCCGAGCATCATCATAGTCTTGCACCATGTTTTCCATCCCGGTACCATGCTCGTCGGTGCGACGACGATACAGCTCAGCTCGATCACGTTGGGCAGACTCACCATGATATGTCCACACCGTATAATCGGGCGTAAAACCACTCTTTTGCAGGTGTTTGGCCATTTCAGCCTCTGTCCTCTTTTCCCAATTGCCGCACCGGAAATAGGGGCACCAGGTTTTCCTCTGGCCATTTGAAAATGCGGCTTGCACAAACCCCTTGGTTTTTGTGAACCATTCAGCGCTCCATTTGTTCTGACCAGTGACCGGTATACATCCACGCACGATCACTCATCTTGACTTTCAGAGCTACTGGACACACAACAAATATATATATAATTCACCATGTATATATATTCATAAGTTGATCTACTTTGTCAATTTTATTACGTCCATGCAACCTACACTCTGATAGGTAATGATAGGTCCTAATCCCACCCGAGTATGTGTAGATTGGGTTCATTTTCCCACGCTATGCTCCGGATCCGACGCAAAATTTCGGCAGCACCTCCCCGTTGTTCTCCTGATAATTGTTTATGCAATAAATAGAGAGGATGTGTACCCGGAGAATAACATGGGAGGCACTAACGAAATTTATGTGTCGGATTCGGAGCAAAACATATGGGAAAACGAACCCAATCTACACATAATTGCGATGTCCATGGATAGCGTTCGACAACTCGAAAGAATCAAGGTTATAAATATGCAAATGCATGCATATTTATAACTATAACGCTTTTGAACGGGAGACACATATTGGTTACGCATACTGATGATTCAAGACACATATATATCTAGCTATCAAGTTTCATCGGCACGAACACTGGAACAGAGCAAGTAATTAATGGGGGAGGAGGACATGTCATTTGTGCTCACCCACGAACGAAGGGGCAGAGCTCGTCAAACGCACAGCGAAGTCGTCGAACACCAAACCTCGCAGCGATGAAAAAACTGCACATTTAAATCTACCCGATCAACACAATTATATATGATGTTTTTCATAACAAAATCGAAAAATATATGACCTAACTCATAATTCACAAATATATGACCCCGTCGGCCTCTGGAAGGCCAAAGAGCACCTTTTCGGGAGGTGTCGGGGTCGGGTGTCATGTCGGTGTCGGGGTGCCGTGTCG
>NC_057803.1:21743500-21744091 GCF_018294505.1 Triticum aestivum | reverse complement strand
CCAGAGCAGGTGTGGAGCGGGCGCGGGGGTCGTTGGAGCAGGTCGGGGGTCGTTGGAGCAGGCGCGGCGGGGGAGGGAAGGGGGGTCTGGCGAGGGAGAGGGAAGGGGGGGTCGGGCAAAGGGGTATCCAGCTAGACACTATAGCAATGGCGCACCACCCTCTGGTGCGCCATTAGTAGTTTTTTCTGATAGCAATGGCGCACCCTCCTCCGGTGCGCCATTAGTAACTTTTTTTTCCTGACAGCAATGGCACACCCTCCTCTGGTGCGCCATTAGTAACATTTTTTCATTATTTCTTGTTGCATCTAATAATTTGTTTTTTTATCAAATTTGTTATTTTCATGAGGACTAGAACAGAAGATATCATCAAATATCATCAATTTTTTTTGAAAATATCATCAAATTTGTTTTTTTTTATTTTTAATTGAAAATATCATCAAATTTGTTATTTGAAGATATCATCAAATTTCTTATTTGAAAATATCATCAAATTTGTTATTTAAAAATATCTTCAAAAAGTGGGGGAGGGTGCGGGTGTCGGCGGCGGCGGTGGAGCGGGCCGGGGGAAGGTGCGGGGTGTCGGCGGTGGCG